>NC_058413.1:46495384-46518223 GCF_002201575.2 Neomonachus schauinslandi
TTTTTTTTTTTTTTTTTTTTTTTTTTTTTTTTTTTTTTTTTTTTTTGGTGCTCCAGCAGGTAATCAGCAGTAGAAGTAAAGACAGTAGTCATTTGCTAAATGAACTTTGGTCAGTTTAGGTATATTGTGTATTCAGCTGTTTAAATGTTGGTGATTTCTAGTATTCTTATAAAGTTGTTTTTTTGAAACTCCTCTAAGTAAATTTTAGAAATAAATTTTAACTGCTTTAATACTATGATCTGTAAGTTTGGATGTGGGGGAAGAGCAGATATATTTAGTTTCTGTTCTAAAGTGGGAGATGAAAAATTGGTGGTAACAATTCTTATATTCGATTATCACATGACATTAGAAAAACAGGATGCATGGTGCAATCAAATATTATTTATTACAAAATTTTAAAAATGCTTTGTAAATACTTTCCCCTTAGCTATATTAGAATACACACTCTCTGGTCACATTTTAAATTTGATACTAAGGAAGAATTTTCTTTAGGCTCAATTAGGTAATATTTCTTTAAAATTTTTATAAAGATTAATATCCTACTGAACAGGAATTTGACCCAGACTTACCTACATATGTGTATATGCTTCTAACTCTGGTCCTGACACTTGACTTTTTGCATTTTTCCTTTGTTGTACTTCAGTCCCTGCCGTAATCTGGAATGCAAAAAGAACTTCCGGGAAGGACATAGTATTACTTAAAAAATGTACAAATAGGAATAGAGTCATTAGTCAGTGACTAAGGATAGCTGAATTCAATTTCACTGATATTTAAAGTGTCTAATGTCCTGTCTTTCAGTGAGACCAACATTTGGCATTCAATATCTGGGATTGTGGGTGAGGTGAAAGGAAAGGTGAATTCTAATAATGAATCAAGGCAGGAACTGAAGGAGGCTTTGTTTGTTTCTTTAACTTGTTTTGCAATAAGATCAGTTGTTTCAGTGAATAACCAAGTTGTAGTGACATGAGGAATTGCACGTTGCTTGTGAGATGTAGAATGACATAGGAACTGCCAAAATTCTTTTCATTTATCATGAATTCCAGAAACAGAACTTTTGACCAGAAGTATCACATTCCTTTTTTTTTTTTTTTAACTAAACACTTTTTGTTCTTTAGGGAATAAAGCATTCCAGCTTTACTCGAAATCCCAAATGGAATCATATTGCATGATTGTAATCAGAAAAAAAAATTTTGTAAATAGCTCCCAAGAGAGACTCTTAAGGCTGCTTTACCAAGTTTAAATACAACTTTGTGTCTCTGAGCAAGTCTATAATCATTTCTCTCTCTCCTCCCCTCTGAGTAATCACATTTAATTTGTATTGGAACTTTAATGAAAGTTCATAAACTTTCAGTCTAATTGGGAAAGAGGAATGTCAGTGGGTTAATATGGAAGAAACCAAAGTATATAATGGGCCTGGTTTGTGATTTTATTTTTTTATATAAAGCTGAAAAGCAAAATAGGATCTGGGTTGATATTTATGTATGTATGTGTGTATGTATTGGGGGAGGGGTAAAGAGGGAGGTGGAGAGAGAATCTTAAGCAGGCTCTACGCCCAGCGTGGAGCTCGACATGAGGCTCAGATCTTGATCTGAGCCAAAATCAGGAGTCGGATGCTTAACCAGCTGAGCCACCCAGGTGCCACAGGACCTAGATTTAATACGTATCTTTATTTTGCTCCTTACTTCATGTATTTCAATCCTGTGTTGCAGGGAAAGATCACTAAACTGGCTTTTTGACATGGTTGAACTATTTAGCTCTTTGTTATGGGCTTTTGATATAATTTCTCTGAGATTTAGTTTCCTGTCTCTTAATTTTCTTTCTTTCTTTTCTTTCCTCCCTCCCTTCCTTCCTTCCTTTTCTTTCTTAATTTGACAAATCCGTGCGTTATGAGCCTTCCTTTTCTTTCTGATACAATTTCTCTCCTCTAATGGAGAAGAGAAGGGATAGATGAGGTTTTCCATATTCCCAAACCTCTTAAGATCTAAGTTAGGAAAAAGGAATAGTTAAAAAACAAATAAATAGATAAGTGCCATTGGTAACCTATATAATCGTGTCTCTAGCTACAACAGGAGCTCAAAATTAGAAAGATTAAAACTTGAAATGTGATGAAAGGGTGAGTACGGTTTTAGTCACTAGGAAGAAGAGGATGGTGGGTGGGGGGGAAGAGGTAGTGAACAGATCAAGGCAGAGTTTTAAGAAAGGTGGAGATTTCTTATAACAGACTGACCCGACTTAAGCAGAGACTCAGGGAGGTAGAAGTGGGGAAAAAATGGAAATTAAAATGGCATAAATTTGTGAAGCCAGATAATGGAGGAAAGCTGTGTAGAAATGTGTATTTGAATTAAAAGAGGCAATAAGAAGCCATTGCAGATTCTTGAACAAGGAAGTAGCATGATAAAATTACTCTATCAGCAGTGTTTCATTGGAATGTTTGGAAGAGAATACCTCAGTTTTCCCTGATGCAAGTATTCTGTCCTGGCATTGGAATTTGGCAATTAATTCTTTTTTAAAAAAGATTTTATTTATTTATTTGAGAGAAAGAGACAGAGATAGCGAGAGAGAAAGCACGAGCGGGGAGGAGAGGGAGAAGCAGGCTCCCCGCTGAGCAGGGAGCCCAATGTGGGGATTGATCCCAGGACCCTAGGATCATGATCCAAGCCAAAGGCAGACATCCAATCAACTGAGCCACCCAGGCTCCCCTGGCAATTAATTCTTAAACAGCTAACAGTTTTCTACTATACTGAATTATCTTACCTGGTACATGAAAATCAACTTTCTATGTATTTTTACTTGCTGTTTCCGAGAAGCATCTCAGTATAATCTTGGGGAAAAAAACCAAAAAAACAAAAAAACAGAGGAGCACCTGGCTGGATCACTCGGTAGAGCATGAGACTCTTGATCTTGGGGTTGTGAGTTCAAGCCCCACGTTGGGTATAGAGATTAAAAAAATTTAACAGACACCTAGGGATTCAAATTTGAATTAAAATTCAATCACATTTGGTGCTACAAATACAAATACCTCAACCAATGTGATGTTGAGATGAGCAGATAGATATTTTATGTGCACAGTTTATGTTTGTAATGGTGTCATAACTTGCTTTTCTGCATAATCACTAGCAGGTTTCTTTTGACATTAATTGGAAGTTCCATCCTGACTGTAGAAACATTTACGTGTGAAAGATATGTCTTACTTAGAATTGTGATTATATGGGGTTTTCATAGTGCTCATAGCAGATTTATGTCTCTAGTAGATTTGGAGTCTCAATTAGTATTATGTACTAATAATTGAAGCAATAAAATAGGTGGGGAATATTGTAGGATTTAATATCCATAATTAGCAGGAGAGAAAAAGAATAGTTACCAATAATAGAAAATCAGATATGTGTACTGTGAATGAACAGTAAGTGAGAGTATAGTATATTTCTGTGTGTACACATGAACCAACAACTTTGGACTTCAGATTTTAATTTCTAAAATGGAGGGTAGTAAGGGGCGCCTGGGTGGTTCAGTCGTTAAGCGCCTGCCTTCAGCTCAGGTCATGATCCCAGTGTCCTGGGATTGAGGCCTGCATTGGGCTCCCTGCTCCGCTGGAAGCCGGCTTCTCCCTCTCCCACTCCCCCTGCTTGTGTTCCCTCTCTCGCTGTGTCTCTCTCTGTCAAATAAATAAATAAAATCTTTAAAAAAAAAAGAAAAAGGAGGGTAGGAAATCCTGCCCTATCTTGCTGGGTTGGTTGTAGGAACAAATGAAAGACACTGTGTTTTAAATTTGCTTAAAGGATTATGTAAACTCTTAACATACTGCCCAAATGTATTTATTATCATTATTATCACTGTTACTTCTAAAAATACACAGCTGTATATTACAGTTCTTTATTAAAAAGATGATTTATAGAAAAGGTTAGAACTTCTAGTACTTGGGATAGGAATATACATTTCTGGTGTGATTTGAATGTATTATTATTTCAGAAAAAAAGAATCTAAAAGAATGTTATATTTATTTGCTCATTGAAGCCAGGAATTTCTGTAACAATGATGAAATCATCCATATCATAATTAAAAGAATAATATAAAACACACAAAAAGGTATGCATATATAAATAATTCATACAAACTCAAGTGTGCTGATGAACTTCTTTCCCATCTCCCTGGTCAGGGACCAGTGAAATTCCTTGGGGCCTGTCAAAAACAAATGAACAAATGTACTTGTCCTTTAGGTGTGTTTTCATCGTTCAGGGCAAACCGGGGTCCCACACAACAGTGCAACCTCTGCTGAAGGTTGTAGACATTGTTTCCATAGGATGAAACAAACTACTAGGCAGAGAGTAAGTAGATACAACAAACAAGAGAATAAATACAAGGACTGGAGATAGTAGAAAAACCTTGTAGCAAGTTTGTTTTAAATGATTAGAGATTAAAAGAAGGAATAGAAACTATAATGTTAAACTTGAGCAATATGAAAGAGGAACAGGAAGATTTGAAAGAGACCAAATAATACTTAGAAATGAAAAAAACAGTACTTGAAATTAAAATGTCAGTGATTTTCAGCCAACAAACTTTTATGTTCTATGTGCCATAATGTATTTCTTACTATAGTATAAAATAATAAGTTTAAAAGAATTAGTTAATTTTGGGGTGCCTGGATGGCTCAGTCATTAAGCAGCTGCCTTCGGCTCAGGTCATGATCCCAGGGTCCTGGGATCAAGCCCCACATTGGGCTCCCTGCTCAGCGGAGAGCCTCCTTCTCCCTCTCTCTCTGCTGCTCCCCCTACTTGTGCTCTTGCTCTCTCTGTCAAATAAATAAATAAAATTAAATTTAAAAAAAGAATTTGTTCATTTGAAGAGGGCTTTGAGGATATCACCCAGAAAATGGCATAGACATATAAAGAGAAAAATATATATTAGAAATGTTAAGAACATTGAAGACAGATTGAGTGTGTCCAACTTATGTCTAATAGAAATTTCAGAACCAGAGAATAGAGAGAATGAGTAAGAGATAATGTCTGAAAGGAAGATAAAGGCTATAAGTTTTCCAAAATTAAAGAAAATCATGAAATTTTAGATTGAAGGAGCATACTATATTCTGAACAAGATGCGTAAAAAATAAATCCACACTTAGGGACACCTGGGTGGCTCAGTCGGTTAAGTGTCTGCCTTCGGCTCAGGTCATGATCCCAGAGTCCTGGGATCGAGTCCCACATCAGGCTCCCTGCTCAGGGGGGAGTCTGCTTCTCCCTCTCCTACTCCCCCTTCTTGTGCTCTCTCTCTCTGGCAAATAAATAAATAAGATCTTTAAAAAAAATAAATCCACACTTAGTATTTATTGAACACTTAATATTTGCCAACCATGTTCTAATTACTTTACATGTATTATTTCACTTAGTTTCTTCAATAATCCTTTGGGAAAATTACTATTTTTATTCCTATTTAAAATTTGAGAAAACTGGAGCGCCTGGGTGGCTGAGTTGGTTAAGTGTCCGACTCTTGATTTCAGCTCAGGCCATGATCTCAGGTTATGAGATTGAGCCCTGTTTAGGGCTCGGTGCTGAGTGTGGTGCATACTTAAGATTCTTAATTCTCTCACTCTCCCTCTCCTCTCCCCACTTGTGCACACTTATACTCACTGTTTCTCTCAAATAAGATAAAATAAAATAAAATAAAATAAAATTTGAGGAAACTGAGCCCAAGGAAGTTAAAAGTCACATAACTTATAAATGATGGAGTTGTATTTGAACAGGTTGAGTCCCCTTGACAACAATGACTAAGAAATGATAGAAATAGACACTAATAGCATTAATAATACAAAGCGTACGTGTTGAGATTTAAAAAATTAAAGTAGCAACTTTAAGCAGGTTTATAACTAAAAATATGAAAATTTTGAATAAAATATAGAATTTCTAGTTTTTGAGAAAAATGTAAATTACCAAAGTTGACTAAAGGAAATAGAAAACCTAAAAAGAACTCTAACCATTAAAGAAATTGATTTAGTTTTAAAAAACTGCATGTATGAGAAATACCAGTCTCAGTTATTTCACTTGTGACTTTTACCAAAATTTGTATTAGTAGGTATCCTCTGTCTTACAATTAAATGTTCCAGAAATGAAAAATTTGATAATTTTCCTGACTAGCACTTACCACATTCTAAGTTATGTCTTACTGCCCTACAAGAGATTAAGCTTTAAGGGCAGGGATCATGCCTTGTTAATTTGCCTACTGCATCTTTAGCATTTAGTAAACTACCTGTCATTTGATAGGTTCTCAGTAAATACTTGACTGAAAAGTATAGTAATATAATAATTATTATTTTAAAAATATTTAGAAATCTTTATGTTTTCCTTATTTGAACTATCATAATTCCTATAGAGAAATAGTTTGTGAGACAAGTTTGTTTATGTTTTGATATTTTAGGATTTATTCTTTACAGAATGTATTTTATGAGGTTTTAATAAGAATACATAAGAGTTTTAAAGTATATCAGTTTAGATTCATTAAATAACTTAAGGGGGAAATCCTTTCATGATGTATGCATATATCAAATCATCATGTTGTACACTTAAGTACCTTACAGTTTTATTTGTCAATTATATCTCAATAAAGCTGGGGGGGAAAATACCACTAAAAAAAAAAAGGATATCATTTTAAACATGTTTATTAGAAAATGATGTATGTGAGATATAACAATTTTTTAAAAGATTTTATTTATTTATTTGACAGAGAGAGACACAGAGAGAGAGGGAACACAAGCAGGGGGAGTGGGAGAGGGAGAGGGAGAGGGAGAAGCAGGCTTACCATTGAGCAGGGAGCCTGATGCGGGGCTTGATCCCAGGGCCCTGGGAACATAACCTGAACCGAAGACAGCCGCTTAACAACTGAGCCACCCAGCCACCCAAGATGTAACAATTTTTTGATACTTTAAAAAATAATTTAGTGGAGGAAATAAAAAAAAATCCTCTTTCCTGTTCTCTATCATAAGTACACAAGTTTAATGCATTTTTCCCTGTTTATTCTTCATCCTGTTTTCAACATACTTAGTAAGTTTTTGTCTTAACAGGAACATTTTCTTATATTCTTTTCTTTCATTCACATTATTATTTGAAGAGGTATGTCAGTTTTAAATGATTTTGCTTTCCCTCCTCTTACCTCTTCGCTTTATTCATTTTGCTTGAGTATTCTGTTTCTTGCACCCTACAGATTTTGTTTTCTCCCAAGATGTGTTTACTAACTGACTTTATTAAAGATTAATATCTGATGATAAATGCCATATTTACTCTCAGGTTTTTGTTTTTTTCTTTCATGAGTTTAAATAAAGGAAAAGCCATATATATTCTAGAAATCAAGGGTTCATTCTTATCATGTATGGAATGTGACATTTTAGTTCATGGTTAGTGTTGTTCTTATTTTGTTCTTTGAAATCAGAGATTTTTCATCTTTCTAGTGATTCAGAGTAACTTTTGATATCATTCAAATTCAAATGTGAAAATTAAAACTTGTAACCATTTTCTTCTTAAATGAATAGGAGTTTTTGTGCTTGATAGATTTTTCTTAATAGTGAGAAGAAGACATCTGTAACAGAGCACTTAAGTTAAATTTTTGTGCTTAATATATTTGTATTTAAAATCCAACCACAGTTACTTACTTCCAAAGAGGAAATCTTAGTGAAGCTAAGAGTTATTGGCACAATACCAAAATTTTGTGTTAAATAAATATGTGTGGGTGTAAAAGGATCATTTCTGGTACTTTTTAGTTTTGGAAAAGAAATGCTGTTTCTCAAGTTGAGTTACTGCACAGTTTTACTGACGTCGATAGCATATATTCTTTTTGTTGATATTAAATAGATTTAAAATCTTTATTTTCTCTTTATAGTCTCCAAAATTCACTGGAAAGTGGTTTATTCTGAAAATTGTCTGTGATTAAGTATTTCTTTTTCTGTTTTATTTTTAATTTTTTTGAGTATAATGGACACACAGTGTCAGGTGTATAAGAAGGTCTGTAAATGTTAAATTGATTCTGTGTCACTAGTTAATGTTCATTGATGATATAGTAACTGTACTTGTAGTTTGGTAAATTTGTGATAATTCAATCAATGACTGCTTTAGAGTAGGGGAAGACTCGGGAGTTGTAGGATTTTCTTTTTTGCTGTGTCTACCTTGTTGTATTTTTGTGGCTCAGAAAAGGCAGTGAAGAAATGTTTTATTTTTCCTCAAACATATAAAATACATCTGGAAGAATAAATTCACATCTGGTTCATGGATTTCCTCCATGGAGATGATCCAAATTCAGTGTCAAGATTAGAGTTTGTACTCATGGGTTTGCAGAATCTTGTGTGGAATTTGAAATATTTTGTTTGGAAGTAGTTGGGGAAACAATTGATTCAGATGTTTGTGTTAAGTTCTAATTTTAGATATATTTCTCCCTTATTAAAAATAAAAATGTTTTATGCTTCATAATATCAAGGTACTTGTAAACACTATACATTTAACGAGGTGTTTTGTGGGACCATTCTCAAACATTGTTTTATGAAAGAGAGATCAATTAAATTGTTAAACTTACCAGGTCATGATCATTGGTGACCCTAACCATTAGTGGAAATGTACTTCTTGTACATAGTATAGTGTAGCCTCAACTATGCTGTCACACTTCATTGACTCTATTTAAAATAGAAGCAACAGAATCATTTTTTAACTATTCTAAATGTCTGCCTAAATGCAATCTGTAAGTTTGGAATATAATGGTGTATGTACTCAGTTCTTCCCTCAATCTCACAATGGCTAATGAATGTATTTGTGTCTGAATGGAGTCCCTGGAGTAGCATAAAGTAGAAGCATTTGTGGGCTCAATCCAAGAAGCATGTGAACTAAAAATAATATTGTCAAACATTTATGAATTATTTGTCTTACGCATTGAGGCTGCCAAACCAGGCTGCTAGTCATGTGAATTAAACTTGATAACACTAGAACAAATGGATGTTGTTCATTAAAGAGGATGTTTGAATATTTTCAAGGATTCTTTTTTCACCCTTTAACATGTGATACATTTTCCATATAATAATGTAATAAAGTTTATTTGTATATAAATCTATAGCTATTTGCTTTTCTATATGTTTTTAAACTTTGAACTTTCTGTGGAATAGAAAAATGCATTTTGCATATGTGTCTAATTTAGTGGTTTCTAAACAATATGGTAAGAATTTTTGTGTTTCAGCAGATTTTCCAGTGCATCATCCAATTGTAGGTATTATAAGAGCCTCAATAAGGAGCCAGTCCTTAAGGGCTTCTACTTCTTTCCTCTTTAACTCTTACTTTTAGCCCTTCCTCCCATGTTAGTCATTGGCACATAAAATTTTGTTCTTGGCAAATGAGAATTAAGATGGAACATTAATTTTTGGATCATATTTATACTGTTGTTACTCTTAGAAAATCTGATTTGCTGTATTGGTACATACAACCACCTTAAAAAGTTATCTATTATTTCCTTTTGCAACCTTCTTTGATGTTCTGTGCTCCCTACTTTTTGCTCTGTGGTTCTATGAATATTACCCCAGAGCACTCTGAATGAATGCTTCATTGATACATTGATTCTTTCTGTGTATGTGTTTGTGTGTATAACTTTTAAAAGTATTTCTTGAGGGTATATATAGTAGGCAGTGTTTAGAGTACTAATTTTAAGCTGTCCGGTTTGCCTTTCTTCCCTTTCAGGAAGTGGAACTCCTTCCTTGGCCTCTGTCATTCTTAATTTGTAGCTCAGTTTATTCTACTATTCTTTCTCAATTCCATATCCTTTCCTAATCATCTTCTCTTTATCTTTCTTTGAATTTGATGGTTTTATTTTGAACCATTGATGGTTGTATGTTTAGGCTCAGAAATGAGAAATAATGGTGTTATTGTATAGGGTACTTTAATAACTTTTTTTTTTTTTGAAGATTTTATTTATCTGACAGAGAGACAGAGAGGGAAAAGAAGCAGGGGGAGTGGGAGAGGGAGAAGCAGGCCCCCCCCAGCGGAGCAGGGAGCACGATGTGGGGCCCGATCCCAGGACCCTGGGATCATGACCTGAGCCGAAGGCCTACGTTTAACGACTGAGCCACCCAGGTGCCCCTACACTTTAATAACTTTTAACATATGCATATATCCATAAAGCCACTACCACAATCAAGATAATGAACATATCCATCACCTTAAAAGCTTTTTCGTGCCCCCTAGTAATCCTTCCTTCTCATCTCCAGACAACCACTAATTTGCTTTCTGTCACTGTACATTTGTAGTGGGTTGAATTGTGACTTCCCAAAAGATATGTCTACTTGGAACCTGTGACTGTGACCTTATTTGGAAGGTGTAATTAAGGATCTGGAGATGACCTCATCCTGGATTAGGGTGGGCCCTAAATCCAATGACAAGTGTCCTTATAAGAGGAAGAAGATGGAAACAGGAGAAGGTGATGTGATGGAGGTAGAAATTGCAGTGATGCATCTACAGGCCAAGGGCTGCCAAGTGTTGCTGGCAGCCACCTGAAGCTAGGGAAGAGGCGTAGAATACATACTTCCTCAGAAATTCCTGAAAGAACTAACCCTACCAACACCTTGATTTTGGATTTCTGGCCTTTAGAACTGTGACAGAATAAATTTCTGTTGTCTTAAGCCACCAAGTTTATGATAATTTTTATTTTCTAGAATTTTATATAAATAGAGTTACAACAGCTTGTAGTCTTTCTTATCTGGATTCTTCTACTCAGCATATTTATTTTGAGATCCATCTTTGTTATTGCATGTAAAGAAAATTTACTTTATATTGCTGAGTAATATTCCATGGTGTGTGTGTGTGTATCACAGTTTGTTTATACATTCACTTGTTGATGAACCTTTGGTTATTTCTAGTTTTTTGCTATTATAAATAAAGTTGTTATGAACATTTGTGTCAAGTTGTTGTGTGGACATATGATTTCATTTTTCTTGGATAAATTCCTAGAAGTTGAATGACTGAGTATATTTATTTAACTTTTTCAAGAAACTGCCAAATGGTTTTTTGAAAACATCATACCATTTTACATTCCTTCGAGTAGCATATGAGGGTTTCAGTTCCTCCGTATGTTGGCCAACTCTTTCTGTAGTCAGTCTTTTTAATTTTAGCTCTAGGACTGGTATACAGTGGCATCTCATTATAGTTGTAATTTACATTTCCCTAATGAACTATAATATTGAACAGTTTTTCATGTGCTCATTTGCCATCTGCATATCTTATTTGTGGAGTATGTGTTCAAATCCTCATCCCATTAAAAAGGATTTTTTTCTTATTGAATTTAGAGATTAAAAAATTCTCTCTGGATACAAGTCCTTCACCAGGTATATGATTTATAAATATTTTTCTCCTTCTGTGTCATGTCTTTTAATTCCTTTCTAAGTATCTTTCAAAGAAAAGAAATTTTTTTAAAAAATTTATTTATTTATCTGAGAGAGAGAGAGAGAACATGAGTGAACATGTGTGGGGTGGTGGTGGGAGGGGTGGAGAGTGTCCCAAGCAGACACCATGCTGAATACAGAGCCTGGCATGGGGCTTGATCTCACAACCCCGAGATCATGACAGAAGCGGAAACCAAGAAGTCAGATGTTCAACCCACTGTGCCACCCAGGTGCCTGAAAGAGCAGAGATTCTTAAATGACATCTGATTTTATCAATTTTTTAATCTGTTTTTTTTTGCATGTTACATCTCAGAGACTGTTGTCTAACCAATGTACAATATGTTTTGTTTTCTTAAATTTTTTTTTATTTCAGTAGATTTACTGAGGTGTTGTTTACATAGAATAAACTACACATATTAAAAACAAACGTACTTGAAAATTTTGACACGTATGAACACCCATGAAACCACCACAGTGAAGATACTGAATGTATTCATCATCTGTAATAACTTCCTGTTGCCTCTTTGTAATCTCTCCCTTGAATTTTTCCCCATCCACCTCCCTCTGTCAGGCATTCACTTTGCTTTTTGTCACCGTGGATTAGATTTCAATTTCTAGAGTTTTATATAAATTGGAATCCTGTTATGTGCTGTTTTCTCACTGGCTTATTTCAGTCAGCATAATATTTTGACATTCATCCATGTTTTATCACGTATCAGTAGTCCATTTCCCCCCTTTTTTCTTCTGAGTAATATTCCATTGTATAGATATACTACAGTTTGCTTAGGTATTTACCTGTTGGTGGATCTTTGGATTATTTTCAGTTTTTGGCTATTACAAATAAAGCTGCTGTGGACATTAATGTTATATATTCCCTGGACATATGCTATCTTTACTCTTGGATAAAAATTCAGTAATGGAATGGCTGGATAAGATAGTAGGTGTATGTTTAACTTACTGAAGAAATGTTTAAACCGTTTTTGCGGAGTGTTATATCATTTTACATTTTCACCATCAGTGTATGTGAACTCTATTTCCTTCACATTCTCATCAACACTTAGCATGGTCAGTCTTTTTAATTTTAGCCATCCTAACAGATATATAGTAGTATCAAATGATTTTAATATGCATTTTTTAATGACTAATGATGTTGGACATATTTTCATGCTGTTTGCCATCTAGGTATTTTCTTTGGTGAAGTGTCTATTCACATATTTTGCAGTTTTCTAATTGAGTTGTTTTCCTCTTTTTGAGTTTTGAGTGGTCTTTTATATAATGGAGGTAAGTCCTTTATCATATGCTTTGCAAAATAAATTTTAAGGGTATGGCTTGTATTTTCATTTTCCTAACAGTAGGTTTTGTTTTTGATGAGTAGAATTTTTAAGTTTTAATAATGTCCATTTCATGAAACTTTTTTCTTTTATGGATTATGTTTTTTTGTTACATCTAAGAATCATTGCCTAATCCAAAGTGGTGACCAACATTTTTCTCATATGTTTTCTTCCAAGACTTTTTTATTTCTAGATTTTAAATGAGGTCTATGACCCATATTTAGTTGTTTTTTTGCATATAGTACAAGCTATAGATCAAAATTCAATTTTTGTCTATGGAAATCCAGTTATTCCAGGCTGTTGAAAAGACTATTTTTGCTCCATTGAATTTGCCTTTGCACTTTTGTTAGAAATCAGTTGTCTATATATGAGTGAATCTGTGTCTACACTCTCTAATCTGTTCCAGATCTATTTGTCTTGATGTCAGTAGTCATGAATATTATGTCTTTGAATATTATGTCTTTATAATGGGTCTTGAAATCTGGACTTTGCCCCTCCCCCCCCCCTTTACCAGAGTTGTTTTGGCTATTCTAAGTCCTTTGCATTTCCCTATAAATTTTATAATCTGCTTTTCAGTTTTTAAAAATAAAAGCCTGCTGGATTTATTTTTTTAATTTTTTAATTGAGGTATAATTAACATACAATGTTCTATTAGTTTCAGGTGTACAATATAATGATTCAACAATTCTGTACATTACTGAGTGCTCATTAATATAGGTTTACTCTTTTCTTTTTTAAGAGAGAAAGTGTGTGCTCATGGGAGAGGTGGAGGGGCAGAGATAGGGAGAGAGAGAGTTCCAAGCAGGCTCCACACCAGCACAGAGCCTGTCCCAGGGCTCGATCTCACGGCCCTGAGATCATGATCTCAGCTGAAATCAAGAGTCTGATGCTTAACCAACTGAGTCACCCAGGCACCCCAAAACTATTTTTAAAAGGGAAGTATAATTGATACTCAAAACAACATGAATGAATATCAAGGTCATTATTGAGAATGATAATAATGAGATGTAAAGGACTACATTCTGTATGATTTTATATGAAATTCTCAATAAAGCAGAAACTATAGTGACACTAAGATCAGTGGTTGTCAGGGGCCAGGAATAGGTAGAAGGAATTGAATTTTTTGAAGTGATTGGCATGTCTGATTTTAATTGTGGAGATGGCTTCATGGGTATATAAAAATTTTAAAACTCATCGATATGTATACTTCAAATGGGTACATTTTGATTATGGAATTATATTTCTTTTTTTTTTAAGATTTTATTTGAGAGAGAGAGCATGAGCAGGAGCAGAGGGAGAAGCAGACTCCTCACTGAGCAAGGAGCTGGACACAGTTGATCCCAGGACCCCAAGATATGACCTGAGCTGAAGGCAGATGCTTAACTGTGTGAGCCACCCAGGCTCCCTTATGGAATTATATTTCATTAGAACTGACTTTTAAAAAACTTGGGATGCAGTGAAAGCTGTGCTTAGAGGAAAATTTTTACCTCTAAATGATTATATAATAAGATGAAAGACTTAAAATTAGTGATTCAAGTTTTTACCTTAAAACCTAAAATGATAATCAAATTAAATTCAAGGTATATAGAAGGAAGTAATTAATAAAGGTAAGAGTAGAAATCAATAAAATAGAAAATTGACAAAGGTAAGAAGAAATAACCATACAAAATTTTTTTCTTGAAAAAATTTCTATAATTGAAGTTTTTGCCAAGCCTAATAACACACATACACACACACACACATTTTTGGGGCACCTGGGTAGCTTAGTCGGTTAAGCATCTAACTCTTGATTTTAGCTTGGATCATGATCTCAGCATTGTGAGATCAAGCCCCACATCAGGCTCCACACTGGGCATGGAGCCTGCTTACAATGCTCTCTCTTCTTCTGCCCTCCCTCCCTTTCTCTTTCTCTTCCCCCCCGCCCCAATTGTTGATATTAGGAATGAAAGAGCTTTTATCACCATACATTCTTCTCATAGTCAGAATAAAACAAAGGAATGTTATGAACAACTTTATGCCCATAAATTTGACAAGTTAGATGTAATGAACAAATTTCTTTAAAAAAAATGAAACTTACAAAAACATACACTAAAACAGAAATCTTATTACTCCAGTATCTGTTTTTTTTATTATTATGTTAATCACCATACATTACATCATTAGTTTTTGATGTAGTGTTCCATGATTCATTGTTTGCATATAACACCCAGTGCTCCATGCAGAACGTGCCCTCTTTAATACCCACCACCAGGCTAACCCATCCTCCCACCCCCCTCCCCTCTAGAACCCTCAGTTTGTTTTTCAGAGTACATCGTCTCTCATGGTTCATCTTCCCTCCGATTTCCCCTGCTTCATTCTTCCCCTCCTGCTATCTTCTTCTTCTTTTTTTTTTTAACATATAATGTATTATTTGTTTCAGAGCTACAGATCTTTGATTCAACAGTCTTACACAATTCACAGCACACACCATAGCACATACCCTCCCAATGTCTATCACCCAGCCACCCCATCCCTCCCACCCCCCACCACTCCAGCAACGACGTGGATGGAACTGGAAAGTGTTATGCTGAGCAAAATAAGTCAATCAGAGAAAGACATGTATCATATGACCTCACTGATATGAGGAATTCTTAATCTCAGGAACAAACTGAGGGTTGCTAGTCCAGTATCTATTATAGAAATTGAATTTCTTGATTGGATTATTTGTTCTTTGGGTGTTGAGTTTGATAAGTTCTTTATAGATTTTGGATACTAGCCCTTTATCTGATATGTCATTTGCAAATATCTTCTCCCATTCTGTCGGTTGTCTTTTGGTTTTGTTGACTGTTTCTTTTGCTGTGCAAAAGCTTTTTATCTTGATGAAGTCCCAATAGTTCGTTTTTGCCCTTGCTTCCCTTGCCTTTGGCGATGTGTCTAGGAAGAAGTTGCTGCGGCTGAGGTCAAAGAGGTTGCTGCCTGTGTTCTCCTCTAGGATTTTGATGGACTCCTGTCTCACATTTAGGTCTTTCAACCATTTTGAGTCTATATTTGTGTGTGGTGTAAGGAAATGGTCCAGTTTCATTCTTCTGCATGAGGCTGTCCAATTTTCCCAGCACCATTTGTTGAAGAGACTGTCTTTTTTCCATTGGACATTCTTTCCTGCTTTGTTGAAGATGAGTTGACCATAGAGTTGAGGGTCCATTTCTGGGTTCTCTGTTCTGTTCCATTGATCTGTGTGTCTGTTTTTGTGCCAGTACCATAGTGTCTTGATGATGACAGCTTTGTAATAGAGCTTGAAGTCTGGAATTGTGATGCCACCAGCTTTGCTTTTCTTTTTCAACATTCCTCTGGCTATTTGGGGTCTTTTCTGGTTCCATACAAATTTTAAGATTATTTGTTCCATTTCTTTGAAAAAAGTTGATGGTATTTTGATAGGGATTACATTAAATGTGTAGATTGCCCTAGGTAGCATTAAGACATCCAAATGGCCAACAGACACATGAAAAAGTGCTCAACATTGCTCGGGATCAGGGAAATCCAAATCAAAACCTCAATGAGATACCACCTCACACCAGTCAGAATGGCTAAAATTAACAAGTCAGGAAACAACAGATGTTGGCGGGGATGCGGAGAAAGGGGAATCCTCCTACACTGTTGGTGCGAATGCAAGCTGGTGCAGCCACTCTGGAAAACAGTATGGAGGTTTCTCAAAAAGTTGAAAATAGAACTACCCTATAACCCAGCAATTTCACTACTGTATTTACCCCAAAGATACAAATGTAGTGACCCGATGGGGTACGTGCACCCTGATGTTTATAGCAGCAATGTCCACAATAGCCAAACTATGGAAAGAGCCAGGATGTCTATCGACAGATGAATGGATAAAGAATATGTGGTATATATACACAATGGAATATTATGCAGCCATCAAAAGGAATGAGTTCTTGCCATTTACAACGACGTGGATAGAACTGGAGGGTATTATGCTGAGTGAAATAAGTCAATCAGAGAAAGACATGTACCATATGATCTCACTGATATGAGGAATTCTTAATCTCAGGAAACAAACTGAGGGTTGCTGGAGTGGTGGGGGGTGGGAGGGATGGGGTGGCTGGGTGATAGACATTGGGGAGGGTATGTGTTATGTGCTGTGAATTGTGTTAAGACTGTTGAATCACAGACCTGTACCTCTGAAACAAATAACACATTATATGTTTAAAAAAAAAAGAAGATAGTAGGAAGGGTAAAATGAAGGGGGGGAAATCGCACGGGGAGATGAACCATGAGAGACTATGGACTCTGAGAAACAAACTGAGGGTTCTAGAGGGGAGGGGGTGGGCAGATGGGTTAGCCTGGTGAATGGAGCACTGGGTGTTGTACACAGACAACGGATTATGGAACACTACATCAAAAACTAATGATGTAATGTATGGTGATTAACATAATAAAATTAAAAAAAAAAAGAAATTGAATTCCTTGTCAGAACCCTTTCCACAGGGAAATCTTCAGGCCCAGATGACATCAGTGATGAATTCTTTCATACATATAAGACGTAATACTTATTTTACACAAACTATTTCAGAAAATACAGGAGGAGGAGGAGGGAACAATTCCCAACTTACTCTTTTAGGTTAGCATAACTCCCACACCTAAACTAGATGAGGATGATAAAAGACAACTGTGTACTGTGATCTGTTATGTATACAGATATACAAATCCTTACCCAAAATTTTGCACATGAAATCTCCAGCAATATATAAAAAGTATAATATATTATGATTCATCATAATCAAGTGGAGATTTACCCATGAATGGAAGGTTTATTTAATATTTTGAAAACCAGTCAGTGTAATTTATATAAACACAATAAAAGATAAAGCAACCACATATATGGGTGTTTCAATAAAAGCAGGAAAACATTGAAATAATTGAACACTTGGGGCGCCTGGGTGGCTCAGTCAGTTAAGCGTCTGCCTTTAGCTCAGGTCATGATCTTGAGGTCCTGGAATCAGGCCGTCTCAGCAGGGACTCCTTTCCCTCTGCCTCTCCCCCTGCTCGGGCTTTCTCTCTCTCTCTCTCTCTCAAATAAATAAATAAGATCTTTAAAAAAAGAGAAATAATTGAACACCTGTTTATAATAAAAAAATTTTCCCCTTACAGTAGGACTGTAAGTAAACTTCCCCAATCTGATAAAGATCATCTTCAAAAAACCTAGCACTAACATCCCACTTAGAGGAATAATATTGAAACAATTCCCCCTCTGACTGGGAACATAACAAAGATACCCACTCTCACCACTTATATTCAGCATTGCTCTGTTGTTTAATAAGGTGACACAAAGAAAAGATATAATGATTAGAAGGGAAAAGTAAATCCATCATTATTTGCAAATGATGTGTCTATTTAGAAAATTTTAAGTAATCTGCAAAACAGTTACTAGTACTAACTAGGTGAATTAGCAAGGTCTCAGGATGCACGACTAGTATTATAAATTTTCTTTCTCTACTCTGGTGGCTGTAAGTAGAGATGGTATTAGGTAAATCCCAATTTTAATAGTTTGAAAACATGTGAAATACTTCTGATTAATTTAAGAAAATAACACACAAGACCTCTAATTGGAAACTCTAAAACATTGTTGAGATAAAAAAGATAAAGGAATAGGTAAGTCATATTCATGGATTGGATTTCATAGACTTGTCACCATTTTTCCTGTATTAATCTATTGTTTGAATATGATCCTAAACATAATGATCCCTATAGAATTTTTTGGCAAAAGTTATCAAGATTATTCTAAAATTTATATAGAAATTCAAAGGACTTAGAACAACCAAAAAATCTTGAAGGAGAAAAAAGATGAATTACTTATATTCTGCAATTTCAAGATTTACTATAAAGTTGTAGTACTCAAGACAGCATTGTATTAGCGTACAATATACAAATACTGTAGGTCAATGGAACAGAGCAGAGAATCAGAAAAAGACCTACGGTTGAATGATCAGTTGATTTTTGAGGTGACAAGCAATGCAGAGAGGGAAAGGAATATCTTTTTAACAAATGAGGCTGGAATGCCAGAAACAATAATCAATTTTAGATGGATTATAGATTTAAATTTGAAAAGTTAGAATTATAAAGGCTTTTGTAAGATGTTTAGAAAAATATCTTCACCATCTTGGAGTAGGCAGATAGGTAAGAATGGGCAAGTAATAATCATAAAAGAGCAAATTGATAAATTAGACTTATTTAAAGTTAAAAGATTTTCCTCAACAGCAACCACTGTTAAGAAAATGAAAAGGCAATGGGCGCCTGGGTGGCTCAGTTGGTTAAGCGACTGCCTTCGGCTCAGGTCATGATCCCAGGGTCCTGGGATCGACTCCCACATCGGGCTCCCTGCTCGGCAGGAGGCCTGCTTCTTCCTCTCCCACTCCCCCTGCTTGTGTTCCTGCTCTCGCTGTCTCTGTCTCTGTCAAATAAATAAATAAAATCTTTAAAAAAAAAAAGAAAATGAAAAGGCAAATGACAGGTTAAGCCAAAATATTACAAAACATATATCTGGCCAAGGATATGTACCTAAGATGTCAAAACAATGGTCTTCAACTTTATTATAAAAAGAATGTCACTTCTGAGTTTAGGTTTTAAAAAGACTGTACCTTTCATCTTGGCTGTGCTCTTTTATCTTCCCTCTCTTAAATAACTGGATCTGGGGGAAGCCAGCTACTATATCATGAGGACCATCAGTCAGCTTAAGGGGAGGCCCTTGTGGGAAGAAACAGGCCTGCAATAAGCCATGTGAGTGAACTTGGAAGCAGATCAACCTGGCTGACAGATTAAATGCAGGGTCGGGAGAGAACCTGAGCCAGAGCTCCCCAGCTACTAAGCCCTTGGATTTCTGACCCAAAGAATCTGTGATATAATAAGTGTTTGAAGAGGCACTTTGGGGTAAGAAGTTACACAAATAATACATTTGGCATAAATAAAGCAAATGGAATAGTTGTACCCTGCTAATGGGAACAATCCATAAACCACTTTAAAAACTGCCAGTAACTACTGGGGCGCCTGGATGGCTCAGTTGGTTAAGCGACTGCCTTTGGCTCAGGTCATGATCCTGGAGTGCCTGGATCGAGTCCCGCATCGGGCTTCCTGCTCGGCGGGGAGTCTGCTTCTCCCTCTGACCCTCCCCCTCTCATGTGCTCTCTCTCATTCTCTCTCTCTCAAATAAATAAATAAAATCTTAAAAAAAAAAACTACCAATAAATACTAATGGTAAATGTGTGCATGCTCCATGATCCAACACTGCTTCATTTATACCCAGTAGAAATGCGGCACTTTACATCAAAGGTCATATACTATAAAAATATTATTACCAGCAGTTATAGGTGCTGAGATGAGCGTAGACTTTTATTTTATGAAAATGGAACCAATAACACTTGACTAGTGGTGACGTCACATTTGAGAGAAATAGGATTCTTTGGTGACTCCTAGGTTTTTAGATCTGGGTACATGGTTGAAGGGAAGAAATCATTTTCTTTGGGCCACACTGAAATTGAGTTGAAAATGCCTAGTAGGCCTCCAAGTGCAGATGTTAAATAGATAGTTGTCTGTATAAGTCTTTCAGATTCTTCACTACATACATAAATATAATCTTCAGGCTTTGGAGCTGGATGATTTCCTCTAGGGAGTGAGTATTCTAGAGAAGAGTGGAGGGTTTTGAACTCATCCAGTTCTAGTGAACTCCAATATTTAGAGTTTTGGTAGAAACCAAGAAAGAACTGCAGTGAGATATGCAGAAGCCCAGGTAGTGTAGTGTCAAGCAGAACTGGAGAAGTGATAAATCCTGTTCAGGAAGGAAATCCTATTGAATGTTGCTGAGAGAAAAATTAAAAATGAGAGAGTCAGATATGTTGGACTTTGCATGCTGTTTGTGTTTGGGCAGGTTACTTTCTGTACTTCTTAATTTCTTCACCAAAAAAAATTTTTTAAAGTTTTTTTTATTTATTTAAGTAATCTCTACATCCCATGTGGGACTAGAACTCACTACCCTAAATCAAGAGTTGCATGCTCTTCCAACTGAGCTGGACAGCACCCCTGTGAGGATTTCTTTTTCACTAATTTTTTTCTTCCATGGGTTTAGGAGATTTTTATGTATGTTAATTTTCTTTTGTGGTCTCTGCCTCAATGAACAGGTACTTTCTTGGAAACGAATACCATTTCACAACCTGGTGTTTAATTATTTAATTTAAAATGAAATTGGATTAGAATAGTGGCTTCTAGAGGGAGCCATGGTGACTGAATGCTCTAAGTGTATTGGTTTATTTCTTCTTCCTTTGTTCTATAGGCTTCTTTTATTTAGATGTCCAGTTTTGTCCCAGTTTCTATTGCTGCTGCCTGTAATAGTCCAGAAAATAACAATCATAAACTCTACATTTTGGAAAGCAAGTTGTTTTATACTTTCTAAAACAATTTTGTCTTTTCTTGAGAGCACTGACCCACATTGACAGGTGATGAAGTAGTTCAGTGTGACTGACAGGAATGTACAGCTGAGCTGTGTTTTGACTCTAGCAAAAAAGCACTACTTTTAAAGGACTTATGTCCCAGGCCATCAGCAGTTCCATTATTTGTACTTGGATAATGAGTTTCCTCTATGTATCATAAAGCTTACGAGAAATACTACTTTATTATTATTTTGAAATGCCTCGTGGAGAAGAGGGCAAGTAATTTAGTTAGGAATAACTGATTTCTGATACATTTCCAAGATTACCCTCTTGATAAAGTAAAGGATATAACTAAGACATTTTGCTAATTCCATTGCTCTCTTTTTTTTTTTTTATTTGAGAGAGAGAATGAGATAGAGAGAGAGCGAGCATGAGAGGGGGGAGGGTCAGAGGGAGAAGCAGGCTCCCCGCTGAGCAGGGAGCCCGATGCGGGACTCGATCCAGGGACTCCAGGATCATGACCTGAGCCGAAGGCAGTGGCTTAACCAACTGAGCCACCCAGGCGCCCGCTAATTCCATTGCTCTCTTAACCTTGACTTATAAGGCTATTCAAACTAAATATGGCTTATTTGTAATTATTAGATGTTAGGACATTCTATGGCTTTTGGATGAGTTGACTTTTTTATTTTTTAATTAAAAAAAAATTTTTTTTAGTGTTCCATGATTCATTGTTTGTGTATAACACCCGGTGTGTTCCATGCAGAAAGTGCCCTCTTTAATACCCATCACCTGCCTAACCCATCCTCCCACCCCCCTCCCCTCTGGAACCCTCAGTTTGTTTCTCCGAGTCCATCGTTTGAGTTGACTTTGAAATAGTTCCCTATTAATGTAGTTTGGACTTTCAGTTTTTGGTCTGGCATGTAAAGAACGTGGAAGCCACCACTCCATCCTAACAAGTAAAAAGCTAAACAAACTGAAAAAGCAACAGCTCTTTTTTGATATATAATTCTTCACAGGGCAAACTGCTGCCCCCAAAACTGCAGAGGCTGAAAGGTCCAATACAGAAAATCACAACTTAGCAGAGCAGCAACTTCGCAGGAATAGTGCTGGGATAGGGAAATGTATACTGTTTATTGGTGAATTGCTGGAGGCTCAGTGTAGGTAAATCTGAGAGATAAAAAGTCTAGTTGGAATCCCCTCAGACTTTTGTGTGTTTAACTTGCTTGCATCTCTATTAGAGTCTCGCAATGAATATTAGAGAAAAATCCTATGTACATCTCACAGGGGAAAGGAAAAAGGAACCATTTTAGAATATGCCAGAGCATTCTGTTCTTAACAAGGTCTCCTCTCAGGAGAAACTAAACAGAACCTAAATGACTTGGATTTTATCATAGCCTAACTGACCTGAGGGAAGGAAAATACCCAACTCCGATCAGGGAAATACCCAACTACAGCACAGTCTAGCCATCCTGTGCCACCTAGGAGGGGGTGGAGAGTTGAGAAACACTTGTGAAATTCATAGTCCAGGGGCATAGCTTCATCAGTAGACTGAGACCTAATCCTAGGGCTATAAAATGCTTCTTCTCCCCTCCCCACCCAGCCCACCAACACATTACTAAAGCCTATTACAGCAGTTCTTTTTATCTAGTACTGTGTGCCTGCTTAGCAACAAAAAATTATAAGACATACTAAAAGGCAAAGAACACAGAAG
>NC_058413.1:46518233-46549823 GCF_002201575.2 Neomonachus schauinslandi
AGCAACAAAAAATTATAAGACATACTAAAAGGCAAAGAACACAGAAGAGAGAAAGCGGGCAACAAAATCAAACTCAGCTATTGCAGGGATATTGGAATTATCAGACCTGGAATTTAAAACAATATTCCAAGGGCTCTAATAGGTAAAGTAGCATGCAAGAACAGGTGGGCAGTGTAAACAGAGAAAGAAATTTTAAGAAAGAATAAAAAAGTGCTACAGATAAAAAACAGTAACAGAAAGGAAGAATGCCTTTGATGAGCTTATTAGTAGACTAGACATGGCTGAGGAAATCTCTGAGCTTAAGAATGTCTCAGTAGAAAACTCTAAAACTGAAAAGCAAAGAGAAAAAAGACTGGAAAATAAAAACAGAACAGAATACCTGAGGATAGTGAGACAATTACAAAAGGTATAACGTACACGTGACAGGAATACCAGAAGGAAAAGAAAGGAAGGAACAGAAGAAATATTTGAAACAACGACAGAGAATTTCCCGAAATTAATGTCAGACACCAAACCACACAGATCTGGGAAGCACAGAGAACATGAAGTGGAATAAATGTAAAAAAACTGTACCTGGGCATATCATTTTCAAACTACAAATACTTAAAAATTCCTGAAAGAAGCCAGAGGGGAAAAAAACCATACCTATAGAGGAGCAAAGAAAAGAATTGTATCTGACGTCTCAGAAGCCATCCAAGCAAGAAGAGAGCTCAATGAAATGTTTAAAGTGTTGAGAGAAAAAAAGCCCCCCAGGCTTAGAATGCTGTGACATTATCCTTCAAAAGTGAAGTAGAAGTAGACTTTCTTAGACAAAGAAAACTTGAGGGATTTTGTTTCTAGTAGACCTGCCTTGCAAGAAACATTAAAAGAAGTTCTTTAGAGAGAAGGAAAATTATATAGGTCAGAAACTCAGATCTACATAAAAAAAAGGAAGAGCATTGGAGTAGGGATAATTGAAAGCAAAATAAAAACCTTTATTTTTCTTATTCTTCATTGATCTAACCAATAACAGTTTGTTCAAAATAATAACAACACTGTATTTAACTGTATATATGCTGGGTGTCTGTATATATGTATGTGTGTGTATGCTTATGTGTGCTTATGCATAATCAGAATGAATGCCAGCAATAATACAAGTGATGGAAGGGAAGAGTTAGGATCATTTTGTTGTCTGTCATAAGGTATTCTCATTATCTGTAATGCAATATAGTGTTATTTGAAAGTAGGCTGGATTAGTTGTAAATGCATATTGCAAACTCTAGGGCAACCACTACAATTTTTTTTTAAAGTGTAACTGATAACTTCTTACTAGATAAGTCTCCTGAGGCAAAGGAAATAGAAACAAAAATATACTGTTGGGACTACATAAAAATAAAAAGTCTCTGCACAGTGAAGGAAACAATCAACAAAACTCAAAGGCAACCTACATAATGGGAGAAGATATTTGCAAATGACATATCCAGTAAAGGGTTAGTATCCAAACTATATAAAGAACTTATAAAACTCAACACCCCAAAAACAAATAATCCAGTTAAAAAATGAGCAGAAGACATGAATAGACATTTTTACTAAGAAGACATACATATGACCAACAGAATGAAAAGGTTCTCAACATCACTCATCATCAGGGAAATACAAATCAAAACCACTATGAAATACCACCTCACACCACTCAGAATGGCTAAAATTAACAACTGAGGAAACAACAGATGTTGGCAAGGATGCAGGGAAAGGGGAACCCTCTTACACTGTTGGTGGGAATGCAAACTGGTGCAGCCATTGTGGAAAACAGTATGAAGGTTCCTCAAAAGTTAAAAATAGAACAACCCTACAGTCCAGCAATTGCAGTACTAGCTATTTACCCAAAGGATACAGAAGTACTAATATGAAGGGATACATGCACCCTGTAGATATTATACCAACTATACCAACAGTTACTTTAAACAGCAATGGTCTAAATGCACCAATTAGAACGCACAAATTGTCAGAGTGGGTCAAAAAGCAATACCCAATGATATGTTGGGTACAAGAAACTCACTTTTTTTTTTTTTTTAAGATTTTATTTATTTGCGAGAGAGAGAATGAGAGACAGAGAGCATGAGAGGGACGAGGGTCAGAGGGAGAAGCAGACTCCCTGCTGAACAGGGAGCCTGATGTGGGACTCGATCCCGGGACTCCAGAATCATGACCTGAGCCGAAGGCAGTCGCTTAATCAACTGAGCCACCCAGGCGCTCGAAACTCACTTTTAATATAAAAACAATTACAGATTAAAAGCAAATTGATGGAGAAAGATATACTATGCTAACACTAGTCAAGAGAAAGTGGGAGTAACTTTATTAATTTCAGGCAGATAAGGCCTCAGAGTAGGGAAAGTTATCCAGGATAAAAAAGAGTATTACGTAATGATAAAGGAGTCAATTCTCCAAGAAGGCATAATGATCCCTAATGTGTATGCATCTAAAAACACGGTGTCAAAATATGTGAGGCAAAAACGTATAGAACTACAAGGAGAAATAGATGAATCCACTATTATAGTTGGGAGACTTCAACATCCCTGTATTAGAAGTGTTCAGATCCAGTAGGCAGAAAACCAATAAGGACATAGTTGAATTTATCACTGTCAGTCAATTGAATATAATGGACATCTACACACTACTCCATCCAGCAACAGCAGAATACATGTTCTTCTCAAGCTCATATGGGATACTCACCAAGATAGACCACATTCTAGGCCATAAAGTACACCCTAACAAACTTAGAAGAATGGAAATCATACAATATCTGTTCTCAGACCACAGTGGAATTAAACTAGAAATCAATAATTGATAGTTGGAAAATCCCAATATGCTTGGAGATTAAAAACACATTTCTAAATAACACATGAGTTAAAGAAGAAATCTCAAGAGAATTTTAAAAATATATTGAACTATTTAAAGTAATTTAGGGAATGGCAGGTTGACAGAGGATAACAATTATTTGTTCAGATATGTGTTTCTCATCCTAGCACTTACTGTTTTCCCCCTCTGTCAGACTCTACCTGGCTCTATTTATTTGGGGTAATTTTTTGTTTAGACAAAAAGAAAATACTCAAAAATTATTTTCCAAGTGGTTTAGCAATTATAATTTATTATGGTAATAGAAGTTATGCATTCATTATTTATTGGCTATAAAAATAACATTAGAGGGACGCCTGGGTGGCTCAGTCGGTTAAGTGTCTGCCTTTGGCTCAGGTCATGATCCCAGGGTCCTGGGATCGAGTTCCACATCAGGCTCCCTGCTCATCAGGGAGCCTGCTTCTCCCTCTGCCTGCCGCTCCCCCTGCTTGCACTCTCTGACAAATAAATAAATAAAATCTTTAAAAAAAATAACACTAGAGGGGTATGTTAATTATATGTAGTACTACCACATACGTGAGAATTATATTCTAAAGTTAGAATAAGACAAATATCTTGTATTGCCAAAGTGATCTTATGAGATTTGATAAATCTGTACAGTTCACACACACACAGACACACACTTTGGTGTTGGCTAAGCTCATTTAGTTCCTGATTTTAAATGCATGTGTATGTGCCATCTGCTTATTCTGATCTTTTTTTTTAATTTTTATTTATTTATTTATTTATTTTTATTTTTTAAAGATTTTTATTTATTTATTTGAGACAGAGAGAATGAGAGACAGAGAGCATGAGAGGGAGGAGGGTCAGAGGGAGAAGCAGACTCCCTGCCAAGCAGGGAGCCCGATGCGGTACTCGACCCCGGGACTCCAGGATCATGACCCGAGCCGAAGGCAGTCGCTTAACCAACTGAGCCACCCAGGCGCCCCTATTCTGATCTTTTTTTAAAGATTTTATTTATTTATCTGAGAGAGAGAATGGGGGGTAGGGTCAGAGGGAGAAGCAGACTGCCCACTGAGCGGGGAGCCCGATGTGGGACTCCATCCCGGGACTCCAGAATCATGACCTGAGCCGAAGGCAGTTACTTAACCAACTGAGCCACCCAGGCGCCCTGCATATTCTGATCTTAAATTGTTGTTCTTTGCTTCTAATTCATACCCACTTTCATTCTGATCACAGAAATTATAACTTCAGTATGGACAGAAAGTTGACTTAAATTGCCAGTTCTAGAACATTAGGGAAAACAGTCTGTGATAAATAATATAATAGAGTTATATGATTACATGGTAGTGCTGCTGATGACTTATGACGTACCTCTTTCTCATGTTTGTATGAGAAAGGTCCTATTTTAGGGCAGGCCAAACTTTTTCACTTATAGCTTCATACTTCAGCTAATCACAACTGTACATAGGTTGCAAAAATGGCAACCTAGGCCCTGTCCTCCTGGATTTCTATTTTTTGGAGTAAGATGTTTTAAAACTAAGCATTGCAATAAAAATTATCCATTTTGTTGGAAGAAATAAAATCACTGAGAATACATTATCTGAGAAAAAAGGTAGGGTATTAGCTATAATTTTGGTATAAAAAATTATGGATGATTCTAGGGCCCTAAGCCCTTACTGTTCTCTTGGGATTTATTTTATTTACTTATTTATTTAGAGAGGGAGAAGGGGGTGAGGGACAGAGGGAGAATCTTAAGCAGGCTTCACGCCCCCAGCGTGGAGCCCTACGTGGGGCTCAATCGCACAACCCTGAGATCGTGACCCAAGCTGAAGTCAAGAGTTCGGCGTTTAACCAACTGAGCCAGCCAGGCGCCCCAGAATTTATTATTTTAATTTTTTTTCTTTAAAATTAGTAGCTTTGCTTTTGCTGTATTCTTCTATGTCATTTGGAAAGTTACATTCTTTACATATTTTCTTCAGATCACATTTGATGTAATTTTTCAGTATAGTTGAGTAGTCTTGAACTTTTTAATTTCTTTTAAATTAGTTTAGGGTGATTAAGTTTTATAGTACAATTAAATTGAATTAAATTTTTTACTTTAGTATTTCAAATTGAGCTAATACCCTCTGGACCTCTTCCAAGAGAAACATGGAAGCAAAACCCAAAAACTCCCTAGAAATCTGTAACTGAAACTCCATCATAATTGACAGTTTTCTCGGTTTTAGGTCATTTCATGCTTCATTTAATATATCTCCTGCAACAAACCACAAAAATATGCACTGGGTCACCTATGAAGTATAAATTTATCCTGAAATAAAAGCAACTGTTGAACTTTTTCCATATCCATAGTACTAATACTTTTTGAAGGGAGAAAGGATAAGATATAGGCCCTCTCCCCTACCCATCCCCAAAGTTGCCTTGTTGCAAACATTAAATAATAAATAATTTTTTGCATTTATTTTGTATACTGGTCAGTATTCCTAACTGCTTAAACTTCATTTTAGTTCAAGTCTTTATGGAACATTTTCTTTATGTATAGAATTATGCTAAGCAATATGGATACTTTGTGTTGACACGTAACTGTTGGGGTGGCAAAACTGCTTATAAGAAATTAAATACAGAATATGGCATATAGCATAGTAAATTATATAGAGAGGCTCAATAATTAGGGAAGACTTCATCTAGACAAGTAGAGAACTGGCACTTCTTGAAAACCATGGACAAGTTTATAGGAAAGTGTTATGTTTGATCTGGAGATTTCTTCCTTCTCTTAGCTCCTTCAGGATCACTGAGCGTATGTTACTTTTTTACTGTGTTTGCCTTTTAACACTTAACCGATCTACTCCCAAACTAGTTATATTATATTTCTGAAAAGTGAAGATAGTGCTATGCTTCATTATACTTATAATATCTTGCATATAGTAGGTACTCGGTGCTGTTTCATAGTTACATCATCTCTAGAAGGTATGTTGATGAATTTCCAGTAATTATTTCTCAGATACCACTTTCTTGCATTTTCCTGCAGGAGACCTGAAATACCATAAAAGTTAGGTTTCTTTATAGAAGCTCCTTTTTCATAGCTTCCAGAGCTGGAAATTCAAGAAGCGGGGAGAAAAAGGAAGTGAATGACTTAGCATGTCTGCCTAACACTTGGGACTTAGGAATTAGGAAATTATCTTTGTATTATTTCTTTATATCAGGTTCTGATTGTGTGTTTATTTTTCATAGTAAATTTGTATCTATTAGGTGAACATGGTCTCTTCTACTTGAGTCAGTATTTGAATGAGACCTGTCAGTTCTTCTTTCACCAAGTTTATATATATGTAATTGTGGCAAAATATGTATATCATAAAATTTACCATTCTATCCATTTGTAAGTATACAGTTTAGTGGCCCTTAAATATATTCACATTGCTGTGCAGCCATTGCTACCATCCATTTCTACAACTTTGTCATCATCCCTTACAGAAACTCTGTACCCATTAAATAATAACTCTTCATTCTCCCCTTCCCCCAGCCCCTGGTAACCACTTTTCTACTTTGTCTCTATGAATTTTATTTTTCTAGATATCTTGTGTAAGTGGAATCATGCAATATTTGTCCTTTTGTGTCTGGCTTGTTTCACTTAACATAATGTCCTCAAAGTTCATCCATGTTATAGCATGTATCAGATTTTTGCCCTTTTTGAAAGCTGAACAATATTCCATTATATGTGTATACTACATTTTGTTTATCCATTCGTCTGTTGATAGACATTTTGTTTGTTTCAATTTTTTTGGCTATTGTTTCTATTTTTTGGCTTAAATGAACACTGGTATACTCACTAAGTTTTTATTTAAGTGTTTGTGTGTTTCACATTTCTCCCTGCCTCCTTTCTAGTTAATACAATTCTTTTGAGATTGTTTTTAAATAACTCAAAATGCCGTTAGTTGGATCTTGGCCTGACCTATGGACTAGAATCTCTTTAAAAGGTGTCTTTATTCTATTCAAATGTATTGATTCTTTAAAATTTAACTTAGAAAGCAACCTTTTTTCTCTTACTTACAGGCTTTTTGGGTACCTGCCTGCCCTCTGTATATATAATATTTGCTTATAAGACATATAGATAAATTACTCTGGTCATCCATGGAGACAATAGAGTTAATTTAAGTAAATCAG
This sequence comes from Neomonachus schauinslandi, assembly GCF_002201575.2. Lineage (NCBI taxonomy): Eukaryota > Metazoa > Chordata > Mammalia > Carnivora > Phocidae > Neomonachus > Neomonachus schauinslandi. Next base: position 46,525,230 of record NC_058413.1, read on the forward strand.
GGATGTGTTTATAGAGGAAGGGAGAGTAAGCTAAGGTTTGAAAGATTTGTAGTACTTTGATGAACAGTTGGAGGATGAGACAGGCATTCAAAGAAGGAGCATTTTGGAAGATACAGAATCAAGGAAGTCCCAGGTATGTTTGAAAACAGTGGAAGTTTATTAGCACATGGGTTGTTTAGGAATAAGGAAGGAATAAGGTGCAAGCAAGGAATAAGGAAGTCAGAGTATTAAGCAACAGAATTTGGTTTCTTCTATTCAGTGACCTTGTTACTTTGGGATCTAGGATGAGTATTAGGTCTGTGAGACAAAGAAGTATTATGAAGTGGCTTTTATAGTTTTGGGGAATGTAATAGATTGTGAGAAGATGAGAATGTGGGGACTGGGAAAAGGAAAAGGCCCAAGTCTGAGGGTTTAGCAGTGGAATAATTACATATTATAATGAGTCTTTTTTTTTTTTTTGGTTCTCAACTTCAGTTTATTGTTTATACTAACATACAGTAAACACAAAATAGTTTCAGAAACACAATAACCAATAACACTGCCAACAGTAAACCTAGTAAGTCAAGTTCAAAATATCTTTCTACTTCTTTTAATCTTAAGATACATTCTATTAAGAATGTATAATCTTAGGGGCACCTGGGTGGCTCAGTCGCTAAGCGTCTGCCTTCGGCTCAGGTCATAGTCCCAGGGTCCAGGGATCAAGCCCTGCATCGGGCTCCCTGCTCCGCGGGAAGCCTGTTTCTCCCTCTCCCGCTCCCCCTGCTTGTGTTCCCTCTCTTGCTGTGTCTCTCTCTGTCAAATAAATAAATAAAATCTTTAAAAAAAAATGTATAATCTCAGTATTTAAAAATTATTTGAGTTAATATTAGCATGGCTGTGTTATCTATCCAGTGTATAGTAAGATTCATTTCTTTCTGTTTATAATGAGCCTTAACATTAGACCTTGGGGTGCCGGGGTGGCTCAGTTGGTTAAGCAACTGCCTTCGGCTCAGGTCATGATCCTGGAGTCCCGGGATCGAGTCCCGCATCGGGCTCCCTGCTCGGCGGGGAGTCTGCTTCTCCCTCTGACCCTCCCCCTCTCATGCTCTCTGTCTCCCATTCTCTCTCTCAGATAAATAAATAAAAAATCTTAAAAAACAACAACAACAACAACATTAGACCTTGCCAGTGAGTTACTGAGAAGGAGCAGGGGCAGAAATGATTTGAGCATATTAATTCATTAATTGAATAAACAATTTACTCTGTTCCAGGTAGTGTTCTAGACTCTGATTATTAATAGGTGAATAAATTACATTTTTGCTTTTAAGGGCCTTAATCTTGTAAGTAGATTTTTTTCCTATAAATTTTTTGTAGCTTGATTTCTTAAAGGAGTTATGGATAAAGTTTTCAGATGAACAGAAAATAGATCATCTAGTTCATTATTTTTCAAAAGAAGCTATTATAATGATTTTGATAGAATTTGGATTAAAATTTAATTAGGGAAGCTATTAAAAATTGGTTAGGTATTTAATATATACAAAATCATTTGGCTATTTAATTTCATTGTTTAAGAAGATCAAATATTTTAAGTTCTCAGAGTTCTGGAATTATTTATTTACATGTATTTTTCATTGAGGTATAATAAAGCCTATATATTGAAAATATATAATTTGGATGACATATGTGTACTTCCATAAAATCTTTAACACAACAAGAAAATGAATGTATATCTATCATTTACCAAGTTTGTTTTTTTTCCCGTCTTACATTCTGACTTTGTCACTATAGATTAGTTTGTATTTTCTAGAATATTTCATATAAATAGAATCATGCAGCATTTTTTGATTTAGCTCCTTTCATTCAATATTATTATTTTGAGATATTTGTTGTTGCGTGTATCAATAAATTGTGTCTTTTTATTGCTGAGTCGTAGTATTTCATTGTACGTATGTACCACAGTTTTATCCATTCACCTGTTAATGGGCATTTGGTTATTTCGAGTTGTTGGGTATTATAAATAAAGCTGCTAAGAACATTCATGTAAACTCTCTCTGTTTATATATAATTTCATTTCTCTTGGGTAAATTCCTAAAAGTTAAATGAGTGGATCATATGTTAGGTGTATGTTTAACTTTTTAAGAAAACTACTAGACTGTTTTCCAAACACATTTTACCAATTTACATTCTTACAAGCAGTACATAAGACTTCTAGCTCTCCGTCATCTTAGACAACACTTGGTAAATTCAGTATTTTTAATTTTAGCCATTCTGTAAGTGTGTATTGGTTTTTTTTTTTTTAAAGATTTATTTATTTATTTGAGAGAGTGAGAATGAGAGAGAGTATATGAGAGGGGGGAGGGTCAGAGGGAGAAGCAGGCTCCTCGCTGAGCAGGGAGCCCGATGCGGGACTCGATCCCGGGACTCCAGGATCATGACCTGAGCCGAAGGCAGTTGCTTAACCAACTGAGCCACCCAGGCGCCCCGTGTGTATTGGTTTTTTATTGTGGTTGTCATCTGAAATATGTTCTTTGGTAAAATGTCTATTAAAATGTTTACTCATTTTTTAAATTGAGTTATTTCCTTATTACTGAATTATAAGAAAAAATTTTCATATATTCTCTACACATGTATATGTTTTGTGAATATGTTTTATGTATATATATTTTTAAAGATTTTATTTATTTGAGAGAGAGCTCGAGAGAGAGCACAAGCAGGGGTAGGGGCAGAGGGAGAGGGACAAGCAGACTACCCGCTGAGCAGGGAGCCTGACGTGGGGCTCGATCCCAGGACCCTGGGATCCAAAGGCGGACACTTAACTGACTGAGTCACCTAGGCACCCTGTTTTGTGTTTATGCTTTTCCCATTCTGTAGTTTATGTTTTCATTTTCAGGACAGTGTCTTTTGAAGTGCGGAAGTTTTTTGTTTTGGTGAAGTCTACTTTATAAATTTTTTCTTTTGTGTTTTTTGGCGTCATATCTAAACTTTGCCTAACCTGAGGTCAACAAAGATTTTCTTTTATGTTTTCTTCTAAGAGTTTTATAGTATCCTTTCCATTTAGTTCTGTGATCCATTTTTTTAAAAAGATTATTTATTTACTTATTTATTTGAGAGAGAGAGTGAGAGAGCATGAACAGGGGAGAGGGGCAGAGGGAGAGGGAGAAGCAGACTCCCTGCTCGGCAGGGAGCTCTATGTGGTGCTCAATCCCAGGACCCTGGGATCATGACTTGAGCCAAAGGCAGATACTTAATTGACTGAACCACCCAGGCGCCTTCTATGACCCATTTTAAGTTAGTTTTTGTGATACTGTGCAAATTGTGGCTCAAGAGTTATTTTTGTGGACAGGATGTCCAGTTGTTCCAGTGCCATTTTTGGAGAAAATATTCTTTTTCTATAGAACTGCCTTTGTAAAAATCATGTGTTCATATATGTATGCACATATTTCTGGACATTGTCTGTTCTGTTCCATTGGATATTTGTCCATCTTGGCTAATACCATCCTCTCTTAATTACAGTAGCTTTTTTTATTTAAGATTTTATTTATTTATTTGAGAGAGAGAGAGAGAGAGAAAGAGAGCACAAGTGGGGGGTGAGGAGTGGCAGAGGGAGAGGGAGAAGCAGACTGCCCTCTGAGCAGAAGCCTGATGCGGGGCTTGATCCCAGGACCCTGAGATCATGACCTGAGCTGAAGGTAGACACTTGACCAACTGAGATACCCAGGTGCCCCTAATTACTGTAGCTTTATATTAGGACATGAATCTAGTACTATGAGGTTTTGCTTTTTTCTTTTCAAAATTATTTTGGCCATACTAGGTCCTTTGCATTTCCAATAAACTTTAGAATCAGCTTGTAGATTTGTACAAAAAATTCTACTGTGATATTGACTGGACTAAATTAAATCTTCTAATCCATTCACATGGTATCTCTTTATTTTGTCTTATTTTAATTCCAGTGTAGTTAACATACAGTGTTATGTTAATTTCAGGTGTACAATGTAGTGATTCAACAATTCAGTGTGTTATTCAGTACTCATCAAGATAATGTACTTTTAGGGCACCTGGGTGGCTCAGTTGGTTAAGCGACTGCCTTTGGCTCAGGTCATGATCCTGGAGTCCTGGGATCGAGTCCCACATCAGGCTCCCCCTGCTCTGCGGGGAGCCTGCTTCTCCCTCTGCCTCTGCCTGCCACTCCCGCTGCCTGTGCTCTCTCTCTCTCTCAAATAAATAAATAAAAGCTTAAAAAAAAAAAAAAGATAATGTACTTTTAGGGGTGCCTGGGTGGCTCAGTCAGGGTGAAGCATCTGCCTTCAGCTCAGGTCATGATCCCAGAGTCCTGGAATCGAGCCCCTCTTTGGGCTCCCTGCTCAGCAGGGAGTTTGCTTCTCCCTCTCCCTTTACCCCTCCCCCTGCTTGTGCTCTGTCTCTCTCTCTCTCACTCATATAAATAATAAAAAAATCTTTAAAAAAAAGATAATGTATTTTTAATCCCCTTAAACTATTTCACCCATTCCCCTACCCACCTCCCCTCTGGTAACCATCTGTTTTCTGTAGTTTAGTGTGGTTTGGTTTGGTTTTCCTCCCTTTGTTCAATCTTTTTGTTTCTTGAATGCCACAGATGAGTGAAATCATAAGGTGTTTGTCTTTCCCTTACTAGCTTATTTTGCTTAGCATTATACTCTCTAGATCCATCCATGTTGCAAATGGCAAGATTTCATTCTTTTTTATGGCTGAATAATATTCCATTGTATATATATACCACATCTTCTTTATCCATTCATCTACTGACAGACACTTGGGCTGCTTCCATAATTTGGCTATTGTAAATAATGTTTCAGTAAAATAGGCGTACATATATCCCTTTGAATTAGTGTTTGTTGAGAGATTATTTCCTTCATTATTGTTTTGTAGTTTTATACATATAGATCCTATACATATTTTGTTAAATTTATTTCTAAATAATTCATGTTTTCTGATGCACTTGTAAAATGTACTTTAAAAATATTGTCCTTGTGTTTTGTTCCTTGCTAATCTCACTTACTAGTTCTAGGAGCTTTTGTAGATTCTTTGAAAAAATTTTTTTTAAAGATTTTATTTATTTATTTGACAGAGACAGACACAGCGAGAGAGGGAACACAAGCAGGGGGAATGGGAGAGGAAGAAGCAGGCTTCCTGCGGAGCAGGGAGCCTGATGTGGGGCTCGATCCCAGGACCCTGGGATCATGACCTGAGCCGAAGGCAGACGCTTAACGACTGAGCCACCCAGGCGCCCCAGATTCTTTGAATTTTTTATGTAGATAGTTATGTCACTTACAAGTCGAGGAGACACTTTTTTTTTTCCCTTCTAATCTGTATGCCTCTTTTCCTTTTCTTGTCTTGTTGCACTTATTGTACATCCACCACAGTGTTAAGTAGGAGTGGTGATGACAGGTATCCTTACCTGTTCCGTATTTGCAGGCAAAAACATGCAGTGTTGCGCCATTATATATGATACTAGCTTTAAGTTTCAGGTTGATAACCTTTTTTCAGGTTGGATAAGTTTCTTCTATTCCTTATTTGCTAGCTTTAAATCATAAATGGATGTCATATTTTTGTCAAGTGCTTCTCTATTAGGTTGATCATATGGAAATTTTCTTCGGTCTCTTGGTATGGTGCATTATATCAAACAGTTTGCAAATACTGAATTAGCTTTGAATTCCCAGGATCAACTTCACGTAGTCAGATGTATTCTCTTTACACATCACTGGTTACAATTTGCTAATAATTTGTTGGGGATTTTTCATTTGTATTCACAAGGGATTTTGGTCTGTAGTTTTCTTGTTATGTTCTTGTCTGGTTTTGGTCTCAGTATAATGCTTACCTCAAAAAATAGGTTTGGAAATGTTTCTTCCTTTTCTATTTTCAGTAAGTTATTATGGAGAATTAATATTATACCTTACTGAAATGTTTAATTGAATTTGCTCATGAACCTGTAAGGCCTAGGACTTTTTTTTTGTTGGAAGGTTTAAACTAGAATTTCAGAGACATAGGAGTGTTCCGAACATCTATTTCTTTTGTGTCTTTTTAAAAATTCACCAATTTCATGTGACTTGTTCAGTTTATGAGCATGAAGTTATTTGAAAGACTCCTTTATTATAATATTAATGTTTGTTGGATCTGTGGTAATTTTTTTTTTTAAACCTTATATAATTTGTGTCTTCTCTTTTTTCTTTTTTTTTTTTTTTAAAGATTTTATTTATTTATTTGACAGAGAGAGACAGCGAGAGAGGGAACACAAGCAGGGGGAGTGGGAGAGGGAGAAGCAGGCTTCCCGCGGAGCAGGGAGCCCGATGCGGGGCTCGATCCCAGGACCCTGGGATCATGACCTGAGCCGAAGGCAGACGCTTAACGACTGAGCCACCCAGGCGCCCCTGTCTTCTCTTTTTTCTTTGGTCGGTCTGGCTAGAGTTTTATACATTTTTTTGAACTTCTCAAAGAACCAGCTTTTGGTTTTGTTGATTTTTCTCTATTGTTTTTATATTTCCTTTTATAGCAAAAAATCCCTCTGATCTTTATTATTTACCTTCTTCTGCTTCTGATCCATACTCTTGGATATTTGAGGGGAATTCTCTGCAAATATCTGGAGTTTTCCTCTCTGAGTATTTCTCTCTTCTGTGGTGCTCTGCAAACTCTAGGTCCTTGGTCTTTCTGGATATCTGCTATGTCTTCTCAATTTAGGGAGTCTCTTGGATTCTGTGCCTCTCTGTGTTGTAATCTGGAAGCTCAGTGTGGGAAACTGAGGCAATCATAGACGTCCTCTCATCTCTCATAGTTCACTGCCTTCTATTAACTGATGTTCAGTGTTTTGAAAACTGTTATTCATATATATTTTGTCCAGTTTTTTTAAAAAATTCATTTCCTCAGGAGATTAAATCTAGTTCCCTGTTATTCCATCTTGGCCCAGCTTTTGCTTTACAATTTTTTATCTTATCTAAATGGCAAACTCTTGAAGACAGCTTTTGTACTCTTCATAGTATGTAGTACAGGGTCTTGTACTCAGTAAGTGCTTATTGCAAATTTGACTTATTACTTGAGTTTACTTGAGCTGGATGGAAGAGGGAGATAAAAAGCAGAAGAGTAAAGCCACCATCTGACTGCATTTCCCCTGTTTGTCAAATGAACTCTCTTTGGAGCCCTGATAACAGAATTTGTATATTCCACTGCCATCTGACAACTCTAGCCCTTATAGCTGGGTTACTGGAACTACCCCCAAAACCCCACCACACGTCATCTGACCCAACTGGTCCACTTAGCTTAGTTTCCATAAAAATGTGTAATTTGATAGACTGGTAGGATGTTGGGAGGGGGAGAATCTATGGGAAAATCATAGGTTAAGAAATAATCTCAAGTCTTTTCTGGATATTAACTCCAAATGTCCAGTTTCATTATTAATCTGAAGATTGATTTTTCTTTTGTTCTCAAGAATTTTCAGCAGTTATTGTTTCTTCAGCAATTCTTTCAGTCCCTTTTTCTTAAACTCATTACATGAATATTGGAGCCTCTCAGTCTACCTTATACGTCTTTTAGCTGTGGTTTCAATTAAATTTTTTTTCCTGACTCCATGCTGAATTCTCAGTGAATGCATCAGGACTATCTTCTAATTCAAGAATTCCACCTTCAGTCTATCTAGAGAAAAGTCTATTTCATCTATTGATTTTTTTATATCAATGACTATATTTTTGTTTTCAATTTTTTTAAAGATTTTATTTATTTATTTGAGAGAGAGATAGTGCGGAAGAGAGGGAGAAGCAGGCTCCCTCCCTGGGATCATGACGCAAGCCGAAGACAGACGCTTAACTGACTAAGCCACCCAGGTGCCCCTATTTTCAGATTTTCTAATTGGGTTCTTTTCATACCTACATTTTCCCCCATCCTTTTGTTTTCATTATTTCTTATTCATTTTCAGTTGAAGTTTTGCCCTCATGTATGTCTGTGAACATTCTCTATGAACTTATTTTTAAGGTTTTAAAAATTTATTCCCTTAAAATTATTTTCATATTGAATAAAGTCACGTTCTGATTATTGATTTTTCTGGCTGTAATTTTTAGCATTAGATTTCGCCATATGATTTCTGAATATTGGTTTGCTGGCTCATTTTGAGAAGGAGTTATTTTTTTGCTGTTGTTTTTCTCTCTCCTTCCTTCCTGTCTGCTCATACCTATCTGTCTCTAGGTATTTAGTTAACTTTCACCTTAACTCTCCTTGTCCCCAATCCAGAACTAAGTCTTATTTCAGAATTTCAGTGATTCTGTCATAAGTTATATATTGGAGATACTATAGAAACATTTGGTACTTGGCTTCAGTTTCTGATACTTGGTTAATAGGTTATGCCAACACCCTCTCCCTTAGGCAGGCATTTTTCTAAAAGCTCTAGGTGAAGATTGATGTGTGTATGTGTGTGTTTTCTAGCCTTCTTTCTTGAACTAGCTCATTTTTGGGGGGCAAGGGCTGGTATGGTACTGAACTCTCACTCCTTTTTAAGGTCTTATAATCAATAGTTCTGAGCTTTTGGCCAACTTTACTTTTTTAGTAATCATTTCTGTTTTATTACTGGCTGCTAGAAATTTTTATCTTGTTTTTGAACCAGGCTATGTCTTTTGTGTTACCTTTTCATATATTTTATATGTCCTGGCCATGTTTTTGGTGTGCAGTTAGTGATCAAAGTTTTACCATTATGTTATCCTGATTTGAAGTCACATTCCCAGGTTAGTAGAGTTCAGAATATATATACCTGGCTTCACTCCTCCTGATTCTCAGTGGTTAAAAAAAGGCAAGGAAAGCTTAGGATTATAAATCAAATGTTATTCTTTTATTGGTCCTCTGCAATAGATAATATACATAAGTGGCTTCTTTACTGAGTATTGCTCACTTGTGATTACTTAGTTTAATTCTAAATTCTGTGAGTTATTTCTTCATGAATTTCTGCTACCAAGTCTTCTGAACGCTGTCATATGAAGAGACATTGTTAGCCTAGAAGTCTGAGGTCTTAGAGCTCATCTGGATTATTCTGGGAATATTATTTAACCTTTTGTATTTGTTTCCTCCTTTATAAAACAGGTATAATATCTGCTTTCACTATCTCATGGGATAGTTGTGAACATCATAGAAGATAATAGAGTTCAACTCAACAAAGTTTTACTTAAGCACCTGTTTGGAGAAAGACATATTGCTAGGTTCTAGGGAAATTTAATAAAACACAGTTCTATGGTTATTTATAATACAGTGGGACAAACAGCTTGTTTTTGTTTTTAAGATTTATTTATTTATTTGGGGGGGGGAGGGAGAAGGAGAGAGAAAATCTCAAGCAGACTTCCTGCTGAGTGGGGAGCCAATGTGGGGCTTGATCCCATGACTCCAAGATCATGACCTGAGCCGAAATCAAGAGTCAGACCCTTAACTGACTGAGCCATCCAGGCTCCCCTATATAGCCTGTTTTATAATCAGTTATAATACAGAGTAGTCTGTGATGAATGCTTGAATATAGATATTAAACAACAAATTAAGAGGACCTAAAAAAGAAGCAGTTTAGGCTGAAGCAGTTTAGGCTGAAGGAATGAGCAGAAACTTCACGGAGGAGCTGATCCCTTAAAACCCTAGGGCTTTAAAAATGCCAAGGTGCTATGTAAATATATTATGTGCTATTATTTTATATACCAAATATTTTCCCATGAGCTAATCTGATTGGAGACCACTAAGACGTTTCTTCTTCTTCTTTTTATTATTTATTTATTTTTAAAAGATTTTATTTATTTATTTGAGGGAGAGCACGAGCAGGGGGAGAGGGAGAGGGAGGAGCAGGCTTCCCGCTGAGCAGGGAGCCCGATGGAGGGCTCGATCCCAGGACTCCGAGATCATGACCTGAGCCTAAGGCAGTTGCTTAACTGATTGAGGCACCCAGGTGCCCCTAGCCATTTCTTCATTACCTTTTTTGTTTGTTGTGTAGTTCTGCCCTTGCTATTAAATCTTCATTCTTATTGGTCATGATGGTTGCGACTAGGCATACTCTTGTAGTGTTGTGGTCAGTCTTTCTCTTTTCTGTGAATACTGATTTAGATATTGCTTTTTCAAGAGAAAAATGTTCTCTTTATGTGTTTTATTTTTTTGATAATGTAATAATTGAAAAGATTATCCCCTCCAGGCTGCTTTTCAGAGATTGTTACCTCTGAAGTTCTGAAGAAACACTATTTGCTATTATCCAGATACATTTAGACTGAGCTTTTGCAGTAGAACATTTTGTTCTATTTGCTGTAATTTTTTTTTAAAGGACAAAGATAAACAGCTTAAACAGATAACCATCTCCGGTTGCTGCTTCTAACAATAATATTTAGCAGCCAGTGAATATTCTGCAAGGCCTTTCTCAGAAAGGCTGCATTAAGTAAACAAGCAGTAAATATTGTTGGTGACTGATAGATGATAGAATTTAAAGCTAGCCAACTGCCCATATCAGGCTAAAACATTGTTTTTCTGTTTTGGTAAATAATACTCATCTTGTTTATACAGGTCTTATCAAAAACAGTGTTAGCATTTCATACCAAACATATTTTTATAAAGCTCATGAGAACTAAAACTAACAAATTTTAAATTGCTTGAATCCTATTTCATCAGTTTCTTTAGATGTATGTTTTGGTTTATTTCCAAATCACAAGTTATACTGTATCCTGTGTTTTGAAGAATGATAGCTTTTGTGCAGTGTTCCAGTCACCATTTACAGTAAAATTTGGTTTGTTTTTGTCATGGAAGTCTCAGCCATGGATTGAATTGATACTTGGGAAAATACTTTTATTTGATCCTTGGCTGCCAAAGGATTTCATTACAGGTGTTTTGTGAGGTTTATGTACCTAATATTTGGTGGCTTCTGTATCAGATACTGCTATAATTTGAAGTATCATTCCTTTGCACACTACCAGTACCAGTCTTTAAGGGATGTAACTGGTTTTAGCCCTCTTGACTGGGTCCACAAAGGAGACAGCTACTATATACATATATAGTAGGTTCAGATGTTTTCTTTTTTTTTTTTTATTCTTATGTTAATCCCCATACATTACATCATTAGTTTTTGATGTAGTGTTCCATGATTCATTGTTTGTGCATAACACCCAGTGCTCCATGCAGAATGTGCCCTCCTCAATACCCACCACCAGGCTAACCCATCCTCCCACCCCCCTCCCCTCTAGAACCCTCAGTTTGTTTTTCAGAGTCCATCGTCTCTCATGGTTCATCTACCCCTCCGATTTCCCCCGCTTCATTCTTCCCCTCCTGCTACCTTCTTCTTCTTTTTTTTCTTAACATATATTGCATTATTTGTTTCTTAAGTTACTTTATGTTTAAGTAATAGCGCATCATCAGAACCACCAGAAACACTAGAAAGTGAACTCCCACATGGATTTTATCTTTTTTTTATAGTTTCAGTGCTTGGCACGAAGTAGTTGTTCAGTAAACGAATTAATTACCATCAGCCTCAGAGTTACCATCACTGCTCTTATCGCTTATAGAAATTACTGACATATAGGATCTGGATCCTATTCCCCAACACTGGCCTTCTCTTTCCTCTTTTATCCTACCCTTTAGGTGAAAGGTTTACTCTGTTCCAGTCATCAGTCACCTACTATTCCCTTCTGTAATAATAGCAATAGCAGTAATAATGAAAATGATATTGATTACTAGTATATCTGAGTATCAGCTTGTGACAGGCCACAGATTCTATAATAGGGTTTATTCATCATTTGCTGTGTCCCAGATACCATGCTAAATAATTCACAATGCAGTATATCACTTAATCTTTTTTTTTTTTTAAAGATTTTATTTATTTATTTGAGACAGAGAGAATGAGAGACAGAGAGCATGAGAGGGAGGAGGGTCAGAGGGAGAAGCAGACTCCCTGCCGAGCAGGGAACCCGATGCGGGACTCGATCCCGGGACTCCAGGATCATGACCTGAGCCGAAGGCAGTCGCTTAACCAACTGAGCGACCCAGGCGCCCTATCACTTAATCTTATCAGCAAAATGTGAGGTATTTTATGTTCAAGAAAAACAGGTTCAGAGAAACTTGCCAAAATCATACCCTAAATTAGGGTCAGACTCGGGATTCACTTCCTTTCTAGCTGGTGCCAAAGGCTATGAGATTATCAAGTTCAGCCTTCTTTATGAATCTGTTTTTCAGTATATCTGATAAATTGCCATCTAGCTTCTGGTTCAATATGTCTAGTAAGGGGCTCTTGTTCTCTAGGAGATAATTTCATTGTTTGACAGCTGAATTATTAAAAGATTTTTCATAATATTAAAGAAACATTAATATATGTTTTTGTAACTTTTTTTGGGTTTCCTTTTTATTTTAAGTTCAATTAACAATATAGTGTATTATTAGTTTCAGAGGTAGAGTTCAGCGATTCATCAGTTGCATACAACACCCAGTGCTCAGTCCATCATGTGCCCTCCATGCCCACCACCCAGTTACCCCATCCGCCCCGCTCCCCCCCCCTCCCCCCAGCAAGCCTCACTTTCTTTCCTATGCTTAAGAAGTCTCTTATGGTTTGTCTCCCTCTCTGGTTTCATCTTGTTTTATTCTTCCCAGGTTTGTTTGTTTGTTTGTTTTTTACTAACCAGAATCATGCTGTATGTATTGTTCTTTGATGTGCTTGTTGGAGATGTTCTCAGCCTAGCACACTCCTTTTATCCATTCTATATTCCACAGAAATAGTTGTTTGGGTTGCTTCATTCTGCTGTTATAATTATGTCCACTTTTGTGCATAAACTTGAGCACAGGGGCTGGAATTTGAGGGGAAGAGTGTCAGTTTGTGCCCTTGGCAATCTGAGGTGAAGGCGTGTTGACTTGGTATTTAGCAGGTGGCAGGCCGTGCATGCTGACCTGGGCAGGAGGGTGGCTGGACTGTGAATTTGGGACCCACAGGCCGATGACATCGTGTGTGACAGGGATGTGGCTGGTTTTGCTTTTAATTTTTGTTTTTCTGGGAAACTCGATCTCTCCCTCCATTCTAAATGAAAGCCTTGCTGGATAGAGTATTCTTGGCTGTAGATTTTTTTCCTTTTTTTTTTTTTTTAAAGATTTTATTTATTTATTTGAGACAGAGAGAATGAGAGACAGAGAGCACGAGAGGGAGGAGGGTCAGAGGGAGGAGCAGACTCCCCGCCGAGCGGGGAGCCCGATGCGGGACTCGATCTGGGGACTCCAGGATCATGACCTGAGCGGAAGGCAGTTGCTTAACCAACTGAGCCACCCAGGCGCCCAGATTTTTTCCTTTTAGCAGATGGAATTTATCATGCCCCTTTCTTCTGGCCTGCAGAGTTTCTGCTGAAAAACCCACTAATAGCCGTATGGGTTTCCCTTGTATGTACCTGCTTTCCTTTCTCTTGCTGCTTTTAAAATTCTCTTTTGGTCATCTTATTTACTTTGTGTCTTGGTGCAGACCTCTTTGGGTTGGGTGTGTTGGGGGTTCTCTGTGCCTCCTGGATCTGGATTTCTCTTTCCTTCCCCAGATTCAGGAAGTTTTCAGCTATTATTTATTCAGACAAATCTTCTGCCCCCTTTTCTTGCTCTTCTCCTTTTGGGATCCCTATCATGTGACTGTTATGCCTGACAGTGTTTTTGTAACTTTTAAACTTATTATGTCATTAAACTTTTCCAGAGATATCTAAGGTGGAATGAGTCTGTTCTTACACTGGCTATATTTAGCAAATTGTATTTAAAATATAGGTACAGCGCACCTGGCTGGCTCGGTTGGTGGAGCATATGACTCTTGAACTCGGGGTGTGAGTTTGAGCCCCACATTGGGTGTATAGATTACTTAAATAAAAACTTAAAAAAATATATGTATAAATATATGTAAGCAGGAAATCTCTTTCAGATGGGTTTATAATCATGTTTGAGATATAAAAAAAGACTCTAGAGAACTTAATGAAAGTATTTAAATTTTTCTATAACCTTTATCTGGTTTATAACTACATCCATATCTAATAAACAGAGATAGGTAATAGAATTCAGAGCAAATGCTTTTTAACTAGCCTAAATGAAATCATATAAAATACTAATTAAAAGTAGGTAAAAGGGGTTGTAATGTGAGGAATATATAACTGTCATAAACTTTAAGAGATAGTATAATTTGCAGAATGAAGAGTCTATCATAGTAAGTCACATGTGAGAGTTTGATAACATTTAAAGAACATTTTCTTTCTAATTTTTGTTTTTCTGTTTTATCTTCCTTGGGTAATCTCACTAGTTTATTTGTTTTTAGTCCCCCTCTAGGTTGTCAATTACACAGTGTTTTTGTTAACCCATCATTTCTTACAGATGCACCCTTCTAAGAAGAATATTTAGACATCATTTCAACATCTACATTTTTTATATTTACTCTGTGTCATATAGGGTGCTAATAAGCATTGGGCAAGGCACAGTTATATAAGGTGGGGAATTATCCTAAGTTTTTTATCATTCAAAATATAGAAAAATTAACACATCAAATTAGAGAACAGTGAACTCCCATATACTCGTCACTCAGCTACAACAATCATTAACAGTGGTCATTCTTTTTTCACTTGGAAGCCCTATATACTCACCAGCCTCATGCTTTTTCCAGTGGGATTATTTTGAAAACAAAACAAAACAAAACACAACCTACAGATATTATATTAATTGGACCATATAAAATTGTATATATCCATCCATTTTGGGCCTACAAAATAATTGCATATGGTTCAACTTAGTATCCTTTCATTCATTAATATTTCAGTCTGCCTTTCTAAAAGAGACCTCATTTTGTTTATGAACACAATCCTAATGTCATTATCATACCTAAAAAATTTAACAGTAATTCCTTAATATCACCAAATATCCAGCAGTCTTCATAGTTCTTCACTTGTTTATGTGTGTATTGCTCTTTCACTGCCTTTTTGCGATTACTTGAACCAACATCCCGACAAGATCCACATACTGCTTTTAGTTGTTGGTTTCTTCTTCCCTGATTTTCATTGCAAGTCATTTGTTAAAGAAATTGCTGTCTCTTAATTTCAATTTAATAAGGAATTTAAAAATTAAAGTAATTTTAATAATTTATAATTAAAATAATTGTAATCTTATTTGTTTCATAAGGAATATAGGAAATAGAAATATAACTCAGTATATGTAAGAGCCTACTTTATTTTTTTTTTAATGTAACTTTTATTGGGTACTTACTACACTGTTCTAACCCACTGTCATATTCACAACAACCCTTTGACGAAGGTACTATTGTTGACCCCATTTTATTTTTTATTTTTTTATTATTATGTTAATCACCATACATTACATCATTAGTTTTTGATGTGGTGTTCCATGATTCATTATTTGCGTATAACACCCAGTGCTCCATGCAGCACGTGCCCTTTTTAATACCCATCACCAGGCTAACCCATCCTCCCACCTCCCTCCCCTCTAGAACCCTCAGTTTGTTTTTCAGAGTCCATCGTCTCTCATGGTTTATCTCCCCCTCCGATTTCCCGTGTTTCATTCTTCCCCTCCTGCTATCTTCTTCTTCTTTTTTTTTTTTAACATATAATGTATTATTTGTTTCAGAGGTTCAGATCTGTGATTCAACGTGTTCACCCCATTTTAAATACTGCAGTTGTGCAGACCCCAAACCTAAATCTTATTCTAGGTTCTCATCTTTCCCTAACATATATCATTAATCCCATTAACTGCACTTTTAAAATAATTCATTAATTTTTCACCATCCCCAATATTATGAGCACAATTGTAGCTGTCATCATCTTTCTCCTGAATGATCACAGTAGCCTTGAACAGGTAATATTTAGGTTCATGGTGAAAAATTCAAAAAGAATAAAAAGTGAAATATCTTTTCTATTCTGACCCTCCAGAGGCAGTTTCTTGGGTTTTGTTTCAGAGTTAATTCTGTTAATATCCATCTACATATGTTTACCCATCTGGAGCAAATATCAGCATCCTGCACATTTTTCTTCAGCACCTTCCATTTCTGTGTACATTGTCTCAACGTCTGATTGCCAGCATCTATGATTTTTGAGAGCATTCTTTATCCCCTGGGGCCTGCTCTGCCTCTGCACATGGGCAGGCCAGAAGTTCTAGGATATTCATGCCTGCCACCTCAGGAGCAGCCTTCAATTGATGACTTACAGAAATTGAGAGAAAAGCCTCTAGCCCCCATGCCCTTTGAGTGAGATAACTCTAATGCATGTCCTATACTGTCTCTCAGAATTCCGCAGCATGGTTGACCTTGTTACCCCCAGCTGTAGCCTGCTCATTAATGTACACCACGGCTGCCTTCTCTTCCCTACTCCTCTCCCACAGTTTTCTGGGATTGTCTCCCAAATAAACTACTTGCACTGAAATTCTTATTTCAAGGTCTGCTTTTAGGGAAACCATAATATAAATTGTGGCACACGCAACACCTGCCTTTTTTTTTTTTTTCTAAGTAATCAGAGACCCCAGGAAAAACAATCCTGTTTATTTGGCTCTAAACACTCCAATTTGGCCAAGTTTATTTTTATTTTTTTACTTCTCATATGAAGTTGCTGGGATTAATAGAATTTTGTCTATTATTCTTTGAAAATTTTTTATTTTTTAAGTTATTATATGGTTAAATTGACCTTTTTATTTGTTTAGTATAGAGCCCTGTATATTTTAACACATGTTTAGAGTTGAGTAACTACCACTACCATCAGGATACAGGACAGTTCTATCACTCAGCAAATTTCCTCATGCTGTCCCTTTATTGTCACATTCCTACCACTTGTAACCCTTGACAACCACTGATACGTTTTTCATTATTGTGGATTTATCTTTTCAAGAATGCCTTAGAAGTGGAATCACACAGTGTATAACCTTTAGGTCCTGGGTTCTTTCAATTAGCATAATATATTTGAGATTCATCCAAGTTGTTGCCATTATCAGTAGTTAGTTCCTTTTTTTACTTAGTATTCCATTATGTGGATATACCATAGTTTATTTATCCATTCACCTACTGAAGGGCATTTGAGTTGTTTCCAGGTTGGGGCTATTATGAATAATGTGCTGTGAACATTCATGTACAGGTTTTTGTGTGGACACACGTTTCCATTTCTCTTGAGTATATACCTAGTAGTAGAATTACTGCGTCATATGGTAGCTCTATGTTTAACCTTGTGCTGAACTGCCAGACTGTTTTACAAAAGAGACTGCTTTATTTTACATTCCCACCAGCAAGTGTATGAGGGTTCCAATTTCTTCACATCAATACTTTATCAGTCTTTTTGACTATACCCAACCTAATGTGTGTGAAGTGCTATCTCATGTATTTCATTTGCATTTCCCTAATGACTAATGATGTTGAGCATCTTCTCATGTGTTCTGGCCATTCTTCTTTGGAGAAATAGCTACTAAAATCTTTGCCCATTTTCTAATGGGGTTATTTTTACTGTTGAGTTTTCAGAGTTCTTTATATAATCTTGAGACTTGACTTTTCATTTTAACAGTATTTTTCTTAGACACAAAGTTTTATTTATTTATTTTTAAGATTTTATTTATGTGAGAGAGAGAGAGTGAGAGAGAGCATGAGAGGGGAGAGGGTCAGAGGGAGAAGCAGACTCCCCGCTGAGCAGGGAGCCTGATGCGGGACTCGATCCTGGGACTCTGGGACCACGACCTGAGCCAAAGGCAGTTGCTCAAACCAACTGAGCCACCCAGGCTCCCCGACAAAAAGTTTTAAAGTTTGATGTAGTCTGATGAATTTTTTTAATGGATCTTGCTTTTGGTGTTAACTTTTTTGCTAACCCCAGGTCATAAAGATTTTCTCTTATGTTTTCTTCTAAAAGGTTTATTGTTTTGTGTTTTATATTTAGATCTGTGATCCATTTGGAGTTAATCTTTGTATAAGATAAGAGGTTTAGTTTGAGGTTAATTTTTCTTTTTGCATGCACATAGATGACCTGTTGTCCCAACATCACTTGTTGAAAAAAGACCACTCTTTCTTAGTTGAACTGTTTTTGTACCTTTGTCAAAGATCAGATGGCCATATTTGTATGAGTCTATTTTTGGACTCTCTATTCTGTTCCATTGCTCTCTCTAGTATTTTTATTTATATTTCTTAGCTGGTATGATACTGTCTTTATTCCTGTAGCTTTGTAGTAAGTAATAAAATCCAGTGGTATGATTCCTCTAACTTAATTTTCTTTTGCAAAAATTCTTTTAGCTATTTTGGTATTTTGTCCTACTGCATAATATTTAAGAATGAATTTACCTATGTCTCAAAAAAAAAAAAAAAAGGAAAAAAAAAAAGCCCTGTTTGGATTTTGATTGATATTGCATTAAATCTATAGATCATTTTCGTGAAAATTGACACCTTTAATATGTTGAGGTATTCTATGATTTCTTTCATCTATGCCATGATTTGTTAGATTTACGCCTAAGTATTTCCATTTTATTGGAGCTATTATAAATGGTACTTAAAAATCTTTTGTTTCATATTGTTTATTGCTAATATATAAAAATTTAAGTGATTTTTGTGTGTTGAACTTGTAACCTGCAATTTTATTCATATTAGTTCTAAAAGTGTTTTTTGTAGATTCCCTGGAATTTTTTATATAGACATTCTTGTCGTATGCAAATTGGGACAGTTTTACTCCTTCTTTCTATATATATATATATATATATATATATATATATATGTATATCTTTTCTTGTCAGAATGGTGAATGTAGATATCCTTGTGTTGTTCCTGTTCGTAAGTGGAAAATATCCCATCTTTCACCATTTACGATGATAGCTATAGGTTTATTACACATATCCTTTTTCTGGTTGAAGAAGTACCCTTCTATTACTAGGTTGCTGAAAATTTTTATCCTGATGGGTATGGAAATTTTGGTAAATGCTTTTTCTGTTCCGTTGATGGTATGTTGTGATTTTTCTTACATGATAGACAATATTAACTTGTTTTTGAATATTGAACTAGCCTTAAGTTGCCTGGATAAACTCCACTGTTCTGGGTTAGTATTCTAATATACTGCAGGAATCCATTTACTAATGTTTTGTTGAGACTTTTTTGCATGTACTTTATTTTGAAGCCAGCTTTTAGTATACTGAGCTTAATATACAGTATGTAATTTTATTTTATAAAAGGTTTCACTTTGGGCAGTTTTTCCCTGTTCAGACCTGCTAATAAGTAAATCATTTTTCCTTGGGTAGATAGTGTCTTTTTTTCCCTTTGTTTTGTTAAACTTTCCCTTAAAAATAATGTGCCTGGCACCTTGCATTTCTTTTTGTTCTTTAGATGAGGCTGTGTTAGGGGATAGCAGGCCCTTGAATTATTTTCTTTAAGAAGAAAACCAGTAATTCTCAAGTTTTACCTTCCTTGGGCTGTTATGAAGCACTTGAAACGATAAGAATGCAAATGAATGTTTCACACATGGTGTAATTTCTTAAGTTTAAATTTCATGTAATATCAGCCACATTATGTATAAGTCTTTTGAAGGAGTCAGTTGAAATCTGGTGGAATCTGGGTATATTTTTTTTTTGAGATCATGATAATGGAATTATAAGTGGAAAAGCCCCAAATGAGAGCATTCCTTCCATTTGTTATCCAGGAAATTAGTAAAATTCCAATGTTTATAAACAATGTTTATAAACCAGAAAGGAAGAAGAATTGAAACAGAACTCACCTTATTTCCTCAATTTAAGCACTGCATTTTGAATTTATTCTAAAAAACCGAGGAATTATTTGTTACTTTTCTTTTTCAATGAAAAGTATATCTATTACTGTTTCCCTGGGCCATTATACCCAAGTATTTCTGACTCTTAAAGGGCAATGAGTTTCTATAAGTGATCAGATTTGTTGGGCCTAAAGGGTTTTGAAATGTCAACTTTCAGTACTGACTAGAATCTTATTTCCCATAAAATATATACAAAGTCTTGATGATATGATTCATCTTTTCTTAGAAACTGTTGATAAAATTTCAACTTCAGTAACTATAGTCTTAATAAGTTCTACCTTAGAGGCTAAGATAAATGCCTATGTTAAAAAGCAAAAGTAAATATTTATATATGGTGTAATATTTAACAGTGAATCTAGATAGGGATGGATGGGTTTGATTGCACTATTTGAATTAAGCCTGAATATTTGTATATACACATAAATGTGTATATAAGTGGTTCAACAATATTGGGAAGGAAGCAGATAGAACCATAGTAGTATGTCCCTGCTTTTACTGTGGGATTGTGTTCACAATTTCGTTACCTGGGATCCATTGTGTTCTGGAAGCAGATGATCCTCCTGACGGATAATCAGGTCAGTAGTAGCCTAAGGCTAGATCACAGTGCCTATGTCATTCTTCATTTTATCACATACGCATTTTATCATCTCACATCATCACAAGAAGAAGAGTAACTACAGTATAATAAGATGTTTTGAGAGAAACTACATTCACCCAACTTTTATTACAGTATATTGTTAGAATTGTTTTATTATTAGTCATTGTTTTAATCTCTTACTGTGTCTAAATTATAAATTACACTTTATCATAGGCATATTCTACAGGAAAAAACAGTATACCTAGGGTTTGGTACTCTGTGGTTTTGGGCATCGACTAGGTGTCTTGCAACATGTGCCCTGTGGATAAGGGGGGACTTCTGTATTAATAATGAGTAATATGGCTGGAGGTGAAGGGTAGACTGTCCATATCACTGGGTTGGGCAGCAAGAATTTGAACTTTTTCTCTACAAACATTTTTATTTGGATTTTTTTTTTCAATATTTTATTTAGCAGGGAGAGAGACAGCAAGCAGAAGGGGTGGGGGGAAGGGCAGAGGGACAAGCAGACTCCTGGCTGAGTGTGGAGCACAGAGCCTGACACGGGGCTCTATCCCAGGACCCTAAGATCACAAACTGAGCCAAAGTCAGATGCTTACGCGAATGAGCCACCGAGGTGCCCCTTTATTGTTTGGATTTTTATCAACAAAAACAAATTCATTAAGTATTTACTTAAAAAATTTAAAAGTAGTATGAATTTTTGTCCAGTGGCATCATGAAGGAACAATGCTATGAATTTCTTAGAACCTAGAGGCAGAGAAGAATCAAGTTGAAAATATTTTGAAGGGAGAAACTGATGGTAAGTAGGTAATAATAGTAGTGATAATGATAATAGTAACAACTATTTATTGGATGTTTACTCTTTGCTGGGTTGTTTTAAACATTTTAGGTGCGTGAAATAGTTTTTACAAAGGCCACATAAGTAGATCAATGTATTTCCTTTTTAAAGATTTGAAAATGGTTTTTGGGAACTCACACAGCTAAATAAATGGCAGTGCTGAGATTTGAATACAGGTCTATTTTATTCTAGAATCTTAAGTCACAGTGCTAGAGCCATAATAATAAAAAATGGAGAGGAAATAAGAAAATGGTATTTCTTTTTTTTTTTTTTAAAGATTTTATTTATTTATTCATGAGAGACAGAGAGAGAGAGGCAGAGGGAGAAGCAGGCTCCCAAGGAACAGGGAGCCTGATGCGGGACTCGATCCCAGGACTCTGGGACCATGACCTGAACTGAAGGCAGACGCTTAACCATCTGAGCCACCCAGGCACCCAAGAAAATGGTATTTCTAAAGACATAGCTCTGGAATTGGCTGAAATGGTCAGATCAGTAGTGTGTAGGACCACTGGTCAGATGGCTGGACCTTGGATTCAGACAAAAAAGACCCTTTTCTCCATTGAATGGAAGGGTCCAAATAAGATGAGCTATCCAGAAGTTCTACAACCGCAGTGATTCATTCCCCAGGACGGGTATCTCAGGATTAGAGAGGGTGAATTGTAAGCAGATAACTCAGTTGCCTATGATTTATCCTTTAAATCACTTAAAGAAGCACTTAATCCTATATGAATCTATGCAAAGTAAAATTTACTAATGTGGGTGTTGCTGAGGTGGCAATTGGAGATGACTTGCAAGCAGCAATAGATCAGGGAACCCAATATGCAAGGAAACTTCTGCTTAGGGACCTTCTTCATTAACATTTTGCTTCATTTTATTACCCTTTGCCTTTAGAACACATAACAGTTACATTTTCTTTGAGCAAGTGTTAAAATGTCCCATTAATGGGAGGAGATAGTTGTCCTTATATGTGTGGGTTTATTTCTGGACTGTTTTGTTGCATTGATTTATTTGCCTATCTTTAATATCACACTTTTTAGGGGGGCTTTATCACAGTTCTTGAGATCAGGTAATGTTAGTTCTCCAATTCTGTCTTTTTATAAGTTGTTTTGGCTATTCTAGATCCTTTACATTTCCATTGGAATTTTTTTCCTAGGTGTCTCATTTTATTTATTTATTTATTTTAATTTAAATTCAATTAATTAACATATAGTATATTATTAGTTTCAGAGGTAGAGGTCAGTGATTCATCACTATATAATACCCAGTGCTCATTACATCCCTCCACCCACCTCCCCTCCAGCAACCTTGTTTATTTCCTATGACGAAAAGTCTCTTATGGTTTGTCTCCCTCTCTGATTTCGTCTTGCCTTATTTTTCCCCTCTCTTCCCTCATGATCCTCTGTTTTGTTTCTTAAATTCCACATATGAATGAGATCATATGGTAATTGTCTTTCTCTGATTGACTTATTTCCCTTAGCATAATACCCTCTAGTTCCATCCACGTTGTTGCAAATGGCAAGATTTCATTTTTTTAATTGGCTGAGTAGTATTCCATTGTGTATATATGCCACATCTTCCTTATCCATTCATCTGTCAATGGATCTGGGCTCTTTCCATAGTTTGGCTACTGTGGACATTGCTGCTATAAACATTTAGATGCAGGTGCCCCCTCAAATCACTACATTTGTATCTTTGGGATAAATACCCAGTAGTGCAATTGCTGGGTCATAGGGTAGCTCTATTTTCAACTTTTTGAGAAACCTCCATACTGTTTTCCAGAGTGGCTGCACCAGCTTGCATTCCCACCAACAGTGTAGGAGGGTTCCCCTTTCTCCGCATCCCCGCCAACATCTGTCGTTTCCTGACTTGTTAATTTTAGCCATTCTGACTGATGTGAGGTGGTATCTCATTGAGGTTTTGATTTGTATTTCCCTGATGCCGAGCGATGTTGAGCACTTTTTCACGTGTCTATTGGCCATTTGGATGTCTTCTTTGCAGAAATGTCTGTTCATGTCTTCTGCCCATTTCTTGATTGGATTATTTGTTCCTTGGGTGTTGAGTTTGATAAGTTCTTTATAGATTTTGGATACTAGCCCTTTATCTGTCATTTGCAAATATCTTTTCCCATTCTGTCAGTTGTCTTTTGGTTTTGTTGACTGTTTCCTTTGCTGTGCAGAACCTTTTTATCTTGATGAAGTCCCAATAGTTCATTTTTGCCTTTGTTTCCCTTGCCTCTGGAGATGTGTCTAGGAAGAAGTTGCTGTAGCCGAGTTCACAGAGGTTGCTGCCTGTGTTCTCCTCTAGGATTTTGATGGATTCCCGTCTCACATTGAGGTCTTTCAGGATCCACTTTGAGTCTATTTTTTATATGGTGAAAGGAAATGGTCCAGTTTCATCCTTCTGCACGTGGCTGTCCAATTTTCCCAACACCATTTGTTAGAGAGACTTTTTTCCATTGGATAGTCTTTCTTGCCTTGTCAAAGATTAGTTGACCATAGAGTTGAGGGTCCATTTCTGGGTTCTCTATTCTATTCCATTGATCTATGTGTCTGTTTTTGGGCCATAAGATACCTAGGAAAAAGCCTAACCAAAGAGGCAAAGGATCTATACTCAGAAAACTATAGAATACTCATGAAAGAAATTGAGGAAGACACAAAGAAATGGAAAAACATTCCATGCTCGTGGATTGGAAGAACAAATATTGTTAAAATATCTAGGCTACCTAGAGCAATCTATACATTCAATGCAATCCCTATCAAAATACCATCAACTTTTTTCACAGAGCTGGAACATGTAATCCTAAAATTTGTATGGGACCAGAAAAGACCCCGAATAACCAAGGAATGTTGAAAAAGAAAACCCGTAGCTGGTGGCATCACAATTCCGGACTTGAAGCTTTATTACAAAGCTGTAATCATCAGGATAGTATGGTACTGGCACAACAACAGACAGATCAGTGGAACAGAATAGAGATTCCATTGGAATTTTAAATTCAGTTTTAGAATTTCTACCAAAACAAAACAAAACAAAAACTCTGAAAACAAACTGCTGGCATTTGGATTGCAATTGCATTGACTCTATAGATTTATTCACATGTAGATTAATTTGGAGAACTGACATCTTTTTTTTTTTAATTCTTATGTTAATCCCCATACATTACATCATTAGTTTTAGATGAAGTGTTCCATGATTCATTGTTTGTGCATAACACCCAGTGCTCCATGCAGAATGTGCCCTCCTCAATACCCACCACCAGGCTAACCCATCCTCCCACCCCCCTCCCCTCTAGAACCCTGTTTGTTTTTCAGAGTCCATCGTCTCTCATGGTTCGTCTACCCCTCCGATTTCCCCCGCTTCATTCTTCCCCTCCCGCTACCTTCTTCTTCTTTTTTTTTTTTCTTAACATATATTGCATTATTTGTTTCAGAGGTACAGATCTT